>NW_015114355.1:115234-140909 GCF_001443285.1 Poecilia latipinna | reverse complement strand
TAATCAAAGCTGTACAAAAATATCATTTTTTCTACCCAGAACTGCTCAGGTGGCTGTTTCAGCTTCACCTGGTTCAAATTCTGTAAAAATAAAAAAATGTCCTATAAAGCATCCCTTGCTATCAGTTTATTGATCAATTAATCTAAAAATGAACGAACAGATCAGCTCTAAACTGTAGTGATGTTGAGTTGAGCAGAAAGGGCTGAGATTTCATATGTTGATGTTAGAAGTATTTTTTTTTAGCTTCAGCTTCATGAATTCGGGCCTCCTGCTCTTTCTAAAACATTACTCCTCTATTAATCTTTTAACAACATTTATACCAGCATTGCACTGGAAAGTAGCTCCAATAATTGCTCAGCAGATGTGCAGCTCTACCAAGTGTTTGCTAATTGCTGCTGGCTAGTCTGAAGGAGCTGAGTGGGGGAGTCATGGCTGCTCTGTCAGGCAGAAGCTCAGAAACTGCACCTCTGAGAAGGAGCTGCATCTGAAAGGCGGAGCTGGGTCCATCCAGATGCGTTGCACAGCTGAATGGTTGCCATGGAGATTAAAGGATTTCTCAAACTTGCATGAAAAAGTCAAGGCAACACTCCAGGTATGTTTTTGACGAGGGAATAACATTACAACATGATGTAAATATCAAAAGAGTTAATTTCTTATAATACATCCCCTTTAATGTATAATTTCTAAGATAATATAAAATAAGCTTAAGTAGTTAAATTAATAATCTACACAATATTATAATTTTGTTTTATCAGATTAATTGATTGCCAAAATATTTAACAGGATTACTAAAACAATTGTTAGCAGCAGCCTTGGTAGCACTGTTACACAATGTCACCAGACATCTAGAAACACTGATTAAAGGACTTTTACCTGCATATGCATGGAGATTTGCCTGCGTCCGTAGTCAGCCCTGCTGTAGTCGTCACTGTAGCTGTGTGAGTGGATTATGCTGGGCTGGCCCAGGTGACCATCCCGGGTCCTGAGCGTGGACAGATCCTCACTGCGAGAGAACCCCCCATGGGCGAACTGTGGGATGTAGGCCTGGTGAGAGGGCTCGGGGTCAGGGGCCAGGAGCAGGGGCGCTGGGGGCTGAGCTCGGCTGTGCTGGTGGTGGAGCTGTTGTTGTGGCCCGTCAGCCGTCGCCAGATGAAAGAGAGGATTCTGGAAGGAAAGCGGGTAGCGCATGGCGGCGGCCTGGTGTTGCTGCTGCTGGGATAGCGAGTCGGTGGTGGTGCCCATCTGGCTCAGCTGGCTCAGCCGGAGGCCGCCTGACATGCTGGAGCCGCCGGAGCCAGCTGACAACCTCCCACCGGCCCGCAGCTGGCTGCTCAGGCCCGACCCCAGGCCGCCACCGCCTCCGCTGCTCAGCCCACCGAAGCTGCCCATACCGGCGATGGAGGCCTGGGAGGAGTTGAGCATGTCCACCGACTGCAGGTTAGACACGCTGTTCATTCGGGAATCCTGGAGGTCCATCATAGATACGCTTTTATTTACACTGACACCCTAAATAGTAAGGGATATGAGAGGCTAATGCGCCCCCTGATAATAAATGTTAGGTGGGCACGGATGACATGGGTGAGGGTGGTGCGGGTGTTTTTACCACGAGGTCTGTCAGGGAATCGGAATGCCTGAAAGTATTTCCCAGGAAATACCGCTAGGATGAGTTGCATGGTGAATCAGTGGGAAAAAAGCAAATGTCATGATAAACTAGAGCCTCAGTAACACGATGGCAGACTCTGTCGAGTATGACTAACATGCATGTCATACTAACCTCACTAACCAGAGAGAGAAACTAGCGGATGGGATGATGATTCCCCTGGTTCAGCGTGACCGGACTCACCTTAGCGTCTGGTTCCGTGATGTCCGAGCTGCTCGTGCAGTAGGCCGGGCTGGAGCGGGCCAGGGGCGGCCGCGAAACGTAGAACATGTCTTTGGAGGCTCGATGAGGGTGATCACGGTCCTGAAAGCTCAGCTGGGCGCGGGATGGCATGACCCCTCCGGTGGAAGTAGGGGAAGGCAAACGAGTGATGTCTATGGAGCTGGACAACAAGAGGCAGCAAAGCCAAATTTATATTTAATAGTGTACAGGAAATATTCATTCAACACCTGGAAAAAATGTGGAATCAGTTGGCTGTCACCAAATGGACTTTAGACTGATGGAGAAAATGGCCACTTCCTGTAGAGTTACTGGTTCTGATCTGAACCTTTATCAGCAGCCAAGGTCCAATTTACTGCAAAAACTTTCCATAAAAGCCTGTATGAATAAGCAACATAATGTAACATCAAATCATAAACATTATGCTCCTTTATTTACTGTTTGAAGATCATTGAAGTCACTTATCCTCCTGAAAGTGACTGGAACAACCAGGACATTTTAAAGTGTAGCTTTTCTTCTGTTAAGGTTCCTACCTGTTTAAGTCCCTCATCATGAGATTCTGGAACTCTGACGAGATTCCTCGGTTAAAGCTTGGTCGAGACAGCAGCCTGTCCGACTGTCTGTCCTGCACCCGGTCCGTCTGGTGGCTCGGCTGCCTCTGGAGGTGAGGGTTACGCAACGCCATGCTGATGTCATTCAGGAGGCGGGGCAAAGGGCCCAGCTTGATGATGGCATCCTGTGGTCAGAAGTTGAAGAAGCTTTTCTGAAAAGCTGCGGCTGATTAATTTATAAAGAAATCAACAAAGTCGTATGGACAAACAAACATTTTCTTTGTACTTTTATATGTTGTAGTGTTGAAAAAATACAAAAGATGAAACAAACCACTTTAGGTTGAAAGTAATGATGTGGGACGGAAATCCATTTATCCATGTTTTGTGGCAAAACTGGGAAGTTTACCAAGTAAATACAGGACCAGTATCGCCAATACCAATAGTTGAATAATTTGGTGATTCAGTTTCAGCTAGTTGATTATGGTTTTGGTAAGACACCGGACAAAAACATTAGGCAAATAAAAGTCTTTTTATTAACTAACCACAACAAAAAACAATGTAGCAGTATAGAAATAACATAAATCCCCAATTAACTTCTACTGCAAACAATTGTTTATTAAAAGGAGTGAGTCTGTGTCACCTGCATATAAACTAAACAGGATTGATATTTTTCCTTCAATAGTTAATATTCAATCATAAATGTCAGGTTTGAGGTATTTAATTTTACATAAATGTATATTTTTGAGTTCCAGGAAGGTTTTTTAGCTCCCTGAATAGATTATAATAAAAGTCCAGACTGTATTTGAAAGACAGCAGACGCTTTGAGCGCAAATACTTCAAAGGAATACAATCCTGCTCTGAAAACGTAAGAGCTTGATGTTTGAGATATAAACTTCAGTTTACATTGGTAGAACTGATCTGGTTTCACCTTGCTGAGCTGAGCCATAACCTCCCACAGGAGGCTGTGCAGGATGGACAGCTCCCTGCCCAGATCGATGTATCCCTCAAAGCCGCCTGCGTTGCTGACGCTGTCCAGGTTGGAGATCTCGTACAGGAACTGCTGCATGGAGCCCCACTCCATCTCTAAAAACTCATTCATGAAACACATGTACTCCTCCTTACTGCCAAACCTGCAGGAGCAGAAACAGAAGCCAGAGAAGAAGGAGGAGTGAAATCAAACAAGATTTAATGAATAAATGATGTAAAACTGGATTTTAGCTTCTTTTTCTTTGTCTCATAATTTCTTGGATGTAATCTTCTGAATTCTTCTGACATGTCATATAAGAATTAAAATATGAGTTTATACTCAATGTTAGGTGAAATAATTTAACTTAATTAAAAGAAGGCTAACTTTGGAGAGCACAGCAAAGAATAATTATACAAAATAAATTTAGTTTGTTTAATTCTAAGTCAGGACTCCCCTTGCTTGTTGCAGTAAGAAGTTAATCATATGATCAATTAAAATGAGCTCAATAATTTCCATTCTGATGATGAATATTATTTGAAAGGCAATTTTGTTTACAAATACTTCATAATCCATTTTTTATGGCTTTGCTTGTGTGTGGTTTTTATTTCCGTTTTATTTATTGGTTTTGGTTGTTGTGTTTTATTTTGGATAATTAAAATTTCTTCCAGTTGCAGTGTGTGTTCTTTGCAAAAGTTTATTGATCTTTGAGAGGGTGAACTTTGATTAATACATCATTATCAATTTATTACGTGAAAATGTTCTCCAAAATGACAACATTAATGTTTATCGCAATAATTACTGGGACAATTTAATGTAGAAAAACTTATTATCATGACAAGCCTAGTCCGAACTCAGGGTTGTGAGTTTCAAGGCCAAACATCAGGTATAAAAACATAATTTCCTAATTATTCATTATAATAAATGTATAGGTGTGTATCTATTACATATCAAATAATATCTATGACAAGATTTAGGTAAATACAAGTTCACATTTTCTTTAGAAACTGAAGTAGTACTGACTTGGAGAAGTTTGCGAGGTTTTGCACTACTTTAGCGATAAGAGTGAGGGTGCGTGACGTCTGCTCGTCGGGATACTCCTGGGTGAGATTGAAAAGTGACGGGGACATGATGGCGGGACACAGGAAGCGCAGGAAGAGCGATCCGCTGATGAGGCGGTCAGCGATGTCTTCCCGACCCCTCTCGGCACAACGCACTCGCCAGGACGCAAAAACCTCCTTTAGCTCACGGGGGAAAACACTGTGAGGACACAACGTGCATCTCAGAATTAGACAGCAACATCATGGCAGCTTCCTCGGCTCGCGAGGGGAAAGTAAATCTGCAGGCCCATCAACCTTTATAAATAACTTTGTTTATTTCTGCAGTAATTAGGAGCTTACCAATGGGAATTAACGATTTTGCAGAGAGCCAGTTCGCAGCACATTCGAAGATTGGCTTGGTGGTCTGGTAGCACAGAGGGTGGTATTCTCATAGGGTCCACTTCGCAATTTTCCTCTGACTCATACAAGGCCCTTATGAACTCCCCTGGAGATGACATTTAATTTGTAACAAGTCCAGAGTTATTATTTTAAATAACAGCATCAACCAGTGCTCAAGTGTTACAGAAAATAAATCAGAAATTAAACATTTCTGCAACTCAACCCTTTGGAAAAGTAAAATGCTTGTTTTTCTTTTCTGTTTCAAGAAGTATTGATCAATCATTTTAACTTTAACGCTGAATAGCAAATACTCTTTAATGCTGAAAATAAAAGCAACACCAACCAGCTAAGAACTGTAAAAATGTTAGTGTCAAGATTATGACTGACACTAAACAGACACAGTTCACCATTAGGCACAGAGTCAACCTGATTTAGATCTTACATCTGGGTTTGGCTAACATGTGTATTAAGCTGTATATTAACCATGTGGATGTAAATGAGGTGTTTTACTCAACGTTCCCCAACGCTGCAGCTGTTCCTGGTTTGTTACCCGTCGGGTTGAGCGTGTGGTTTTCCAGTTTATCCATGGGTTAAATGCCGAGGTCACAGTTCTTTGCATAAACCACGCTTGGGGAAAATCTACTTATTATGTATGACATGATTCAACTGAGGCAGAAATTATGCCTGCCCATGAATCAGATTTACTCATCAAATCAGTTTATGCTCCTGATGTTTGGGAGAGATGAACAGATTTGTGGTTTAGCAGGAGAAATGGAGTCTTGACTGAAGTTCAGTCTGGAAGACTCTAGTCGCACCTGCCTCATCAATCAGCGCCCGCCTCTCTGCAACCTGGACCTATCGGCGCGGACCAAGCCTCGCTCCAGCCAATCATCGTTTGGGCTTCAGTTCAAAAGGACCTTCACCCATAGCCTCCTCTGCTCACCAGCTGCGATCAACCCACCTCCACCCCATCTCCACCTTCTGCTCCCGGCTCTCAGGCCTCATCTTCCTCCGACCGCCGCCACCAGTACAGGCCCCGGGGGTCTACATTCCTATGCTGCATCAGGAATGTTCATCGAGCTCATCGAAGTCCAGCTCGATGTCCCCGGCCGGGGCCTGAACGCCAAAGGACTTTTTATTTTCATGTTTATTTTGTCATTAAACTCTTTTAATCGCCTTCTTTCTCCGTTTGAGTCTCTCCAGATTGAACTGTGCTCATGCTGCCAGAGCTTTCTCTAAACAGCTTAACTTTAAAAATTAGAAAACGATCACAGAATAATTCAGGAAGACATAAGACGCATTATGGTTGTTCAGAGGGCAGAAGGCCTGAACTTTGCTGCTGTCAGGGATGATCTGGCCTCAAAAACAACAATAATACTTGGATTTTCCACCTCAGTTCTTTTAGATTTATTTGCTCTTCTTTTGTTGTTTTATTAGTCATTTCCCATGATTCTGGGAAATTTAAGCTGCTTTCACACAGCAAGCAAATGTGACCCAAATCTGCTTTTTTTTTTCTACCCATGTACGACATTTTTACGGCACTCTATTTCTTCTGCGCCCAATATTTCTTTTGCGCATGCGAGTTGCTTTGGAGATGTAAACCATTCACTTCACTCAAAAGTCTAATTAGTAATATGAAAGACCATGCAAAAAAAAGAAAATTAAAATAAAATCTGATTTCAGCACAAACTTTGGAAGACCTGCTTTTTGAATGTAGCCTAAATTTTTCTATCTTCTCAAACCTGCTTCATGTTATTAAACATCAAACGTGTTAGGCAAATAGTGAAGGTTTCTGGTTATCAGAACTAAAAATGAAATAAGAAACCTCTCAAAAAAATCTTTGACTTTATTTTGAAATTTTGGGTTTCATATATTTAGGAATTATTTTTGACTTTTGCTGATTTTATTTTTTGTTTTTCTTATTACTGAATGTTTCCTCTTTACACAAAGAAACTTATTGTTCATCAAGTCTAATAACAAACATT
Organism: Poecilia latipinna; assembly: GCF_001443285.1. Taxonomy (NCBI): domain Eukaryota; kingdom Metazoa; phylum Chordata; class Actinopteri; order Cyprinodontiformes; family Poeciliidae; genus Poecilia; species Poecilia latipinna. The sequence continues at coordinate 134,091 of NW_015114355.1, read as the reverse complement.
TTTTTTAATCTTAGGTAAAAAGTAAGTTTTATTTGCAATGTCCAAAATATGAATAAAATTCGGATAAACCTGAATGACTTGAAAGGAAGAAAAAAAGTAATTTCATACTATTCTATTCAGATTGAAAATGATTCATTTTCCCTCAGTAATACTGACAGATATTTCCTGTGGTTTTTATTTTTATGGCTATAAAAATTAAACCAAGAAACAAGTTTTAGCTGATCTGATGTGAGCAAAGAGCACTGAAAGATTATTTTTCAGTTATGATTTGGAAAATGAAAGATACGGCTGAGTCGACTCACCGATAGCATCCTTGAGGTACTTATGTCCGATCAGTTTGAGGTACTCTTCTATGGCTTTGGTGGCCAGAGTGTTCTCTCTGAATATAAGGTGTTCTCGGTCGATAAATCTGTCTACCTCACACATGGCCATGTCAGACAGGAAGTCCTGCAGACACAGGAGGACTGCAGTCAACCGTTGCTCCTCAATCTGATTCTGAGCTTTCTGCAAACAGCGGTGGCCCTTACCTTCGCCTTCCCTGTGCTTTGCAGGATATGCACCAAAGCACAGGCCACTTCCTCTTTACTCTTCACGCTCAGCACGGGCTCCAGCACGGCGCACAGGGTGCGGTAGTTGTTGGTGACGTACTCGGCGAACTCCTTGTACAGCTCCATGGGCAGGATGTTCATGGTTTGGAAGCGGGATTTGAGGCGAAGCGAGGCGTTGATAATTTTCCCTCCTCCGACGCCGGCTCCCTTTGTGAGAACGCTGGGCTGGATGACTGGGTACCATTGCTCCACAAACTGCCGCCCGGTGATGCTCGAGATGGGGATGCTGACCAATCCTAAGTATGTGCTCTTTTCCTTCAAGATACACAGAAAAGATACTCATAAGCATGTAAACTGTATCCATAGAGATGAAGGAAAAAAATAAACACCAAACTGGAAAATAATTGTGATTGTAACTTATAACTATAAAATCTAACTCAGGATATTTGCAAACTCACAAAACTGACTGGGATTTTTACTTTTGCATTTTGCTGCCTGGTGTTTAATAGTAGTTCTGTTTGTGATGGAGTTTGTGAAGTTACACAGTAAATAAATAACAGCAATAATTTAGGTTATTTAGCCCAATTATAATCATTTATAAATAATTAGTTCACAAATTAAATACTTAGCTTCAAACTAAATATTAAACATTGAAAGTAAATACTTAATAATTAGTTTCCAAATAAAAATTTAGATTGAAGCTAAATATTCAGCCAGCAAGCCAAATATTTAGCTCCAAATTGGTTAAATCGGTCTGCTGATTTAAACTACATATTTAGTTCGAAGATAAATACTTATTCTGCAAGGCGATTATTTAGCCTAGCTTGCTGTCTACATATTTAGTATAAATATTTGAAGATAAATATCTAGCTTCAAAATATTTTCAAGACAAATATTTAGCTAGCAAATCAAATATTTAGTTCAGGAACTAAATATATGATAAGCAAGTTTAGCTTCAGGCTAAATATTTAGTTTGGAACTAATTTTTTTCATTGAAGCTAAATATTTAGCTAACATTTTAGTTTAACGGAACATTTGCTTTGAATTTAAACATTTAGTTTGCTAACTTAATTTAGAGCTCGCAAACTAAATATTTAGTTTGGAGCAAAATATTTAGTGTAAAGCTAAACATCTAACTTATTTATCCTGCTAAATAAATATTTTATGTGTATTTAAATTATTATTATCATTACCTTTATTAAAAACACATAAATCTATTATAATTTTTTTGTAAAATTAGTAAAAATATTTAGTTTGCAAACTAAATTGTCCTCCGCCCTGCTAGGATCGGAGGGTCACCTTCCGTCTCTTCTTGTCCGTCTCCTTGTACAGATGAAGGCGAAGGTTGCGGACGGCCGGCAGGTTATTGAACTCAAAGTGCTCTCCCCAGAAGACGGTGTCGGTGCGGGGCTTGCTGGTGGTGCGGGCGTACAGCATGTCGTCCAGGCACAGCTCGCAGTAGTAGCGCTTCTTAGCCGGGAGCTCGCGGGCTTCAATTATCCACAGTTTCAGCACATTGTCCACCCTCCGGCTGTTGTCCTGCATGAAGATGAAACCAGCTCAAACACAGTTTACAGCACTTAAAACCAGGCTTTTAAAACATCTTTGCAGAGAGACGACACAATGTCGGGAGAAAGATACGAAAATGCAACAAAACACGTCAAGGACAGAGAAGAGGAGACGGAGAGGGTGAATAATGGGCAGCAGCAGGTCATCCTGCAGAGGAGAGAAATGACGGATTTGTCTTGAAGTTGAAAAGCAGCTTTAAATTCATCGCACAGAGGCATTAAACTGCATGGTAGACACACAAAAGACAAATGATGAAAAATAAAAAAATAAAAATCCTGCATTTCATCTGTGCAACAAAGACACAAACAATGGTAATTATGCTTCTGTGGTGAGTTCTTATCATAATCACAAAGCGTGTTTTATATTTGACAACTCCTGCTGCAGGAGAGAGGGGCCTGCTGGTTGCTGAATCGCTGTCGTTAGCCTCATACTATTCAGCATCTCATTTTAAACCCGACATGCCGTGATCTTCACAACCAACGGGTTTTGTCCTCTTTTATCTCTGGTGTCAAACGAGAGGCATCATTATTTCCAAACCCATGACTTTGAATGTTTTTGGGCATCTGGTGTCTCAGTTTGCCAGAGCAGTGAAACCAGTATGGGAGCGGGTTCTCAGCCTTGAAATGCTCACATGGCTTCCGTCTTGCTCTTATATCTCAGATGTGACTACTAAAACATGGCTGCTTAAAAGAAAAAAGGACTTCCAAAGTGAATCAAAGTCAGGTACGTTAAAAACAATGATGGCAATCCTTCGCTCTCCTGGTACGTCTGGCCTGAGATACGAGTCCTAATGTTCAGGCGTAGGAGGGGAGAGATTTATCTGTGAAAACATCCGTTAGGGATCCTCAGAGCGCCGTGACTCAGCCAGGACCCCTGCGGCACGAGCATCTGGACAGAGAGCATCCAGCTCGCGTGATGTTTCATCTCAGACGGCTTTAATTTGTCTCCAGTCCCAGGATGCTATCAAAGCCGCATGTCTCACGTGTCTGCTCACTTTTAATAACCGACAAGAGGAAGCACAGGACGATTTCGCACAACTATCAGATCCGCAGGGAAATTATTGATTACTTGGAGCTGAGATTAGTTCAATTAAAGATGTGAGGATGAAAATATGATCTCACTACACGGGGACCATTTCACGTCAGTGCTGCAAAAATATGCAGTTTGTGTTCAGAACAATGACTAAGTATTTTGCTATGATTTGATGTTTGATCCAGTTTAGCAGCTGCTGAGGTGCACACTTTGGAGATTTCAGGATTAGATCTAACACGTCCTGATTAAGGGGGATAAAGTAAAAATCACAATTGTTCTCCAGAGTCTGAAGTCGCATCAGAGTATTTAAATATCTGTCAAACTGAAAGGAAATATCAGGGTCCCTTATACTCAGAAAACAAAAACACTCAGTAATATTGTTTAATCCACCAAATCAGCTTGATTTATTTCCTCAGCAGAAAACACTGCTTATGTTCTACAGTATTGTATTGTAAAAAGGTTTTAAACTCTAATTCCATGGAAAAAAAACCCCAACAACAACAAAAAAACATTTTGTTTCAAAGACTTTGCTGTCATCTCTTGAAAGTGGTCATGACCAAGTTTTGCTACATGCTTTTCAGGTTTTCTTTGGACTTTGGCTGCTTTCTCCCTCACCACCTGCAGACAAACTACTGAAAAAAGTCCTTGCATCAGATGCATCACCCTACTGTCAGTTTTCAGCTGAGATTTCTCTGGAGGTCACCTTGCTGGAGCTGAAATCTGGTTTTCTCTCCGTTAGACTGCTTTATCTTTGAGGTTTTTCACAAATTCAATGCAAGAAATTGAAACAACTTGACTTTTGTGACAGACTGCTGACAATAAGATCCCTAAAGATTCAGATGAATCAGTTTCTTTCATAAAATGTTAAAAGATTAGATATTTGACTCTGGAGCAGCAGGTGGTTTTATGTTCCCAAATCCTGCTGAGATTCAGAATTAAATTTGCCCCAGCTGGTCCAGACCGACCACACCTGGTAATAAAAATCCATCCTGAAGAATCCCAGCGACCAGCTCCATATGAGGAGAAACACAGAGCAGCATGTCAGCTGAGCAACAATCAGGACACAACAGGTCTGCTGATGTTTCTGCTGAGATTCATCTGAGTCGAATTTTTAACAAAACTCAGAACCAAAGCACAAAATCACATCGTTTAGAAGCAAAAAAACCTCCAAAAACAAACAAAAAACAACTAATAGTGCACTTATTGGCTGCTTAATGCATAAAACACAAACAATTCAATTTAAAATATGACAATGAAAATAAACTACATACTACAGAGGAAATCACTCACCTATACTCTACCCTGTCATCCTCAGATCAGTAAAATCCTGATTTATGAGAGAACTGGATTTTTCCTTTCTATTGGACTCCAACAAAAATGTTTTTCACTATTTTTAGCAGAGAAAAATGCTAATATAAGAGTTCTACAAATGGCTGTTTAATCATTTTATAAGTGTGCGTCCGTTTAGGGGCAATAATCCCTTGATAATGATGAAAAATATCAGTTTTTAATCAATACCAATTAGTTAGATTATTTCACTACAAGACAGTTTTCCCAGTGAAATAATCAGCAAGGAATTGCTGACTTTAAAAGCTCCCAAATCTTGCTGAAAAGTTACTTGTAAGTTAGTTTTGTCTTATTTCAAGTGTACTGAGATATTTGCTCTAGGAACTACATCAAAATTACTGGGTAATATTTTCCCAAGTAAGATTTTTGCAGTGCTGTGCAATCAACTTGTCCTCAAGAAGCTAGCACCACTTAGCCAGGTGAAGATCCCCGTCAGGAAAGCTTTCGACTGCGCCGGTTCATTCATGAGGCCCATAGAGCCGTGAGAAACTCCTGGAGTCAGTCATGTTGGCTTGTTTTCGCTCCTCTCAGCTGCTCAGTATCAGCGAGCATCAGCTTTCACAGACATGCTGAGCTGGTGCACATCGACCTGCTGCGCACAATTTACCCAAATCACATTACCCGATTAGTGGTTTTTCAAAAACAGCAACCGGGACCCTCCGCCCTGAAACATTACCCCCGTGAGGCTTTAACACTTTGCTTGCAGACGCCACTAAATTGCTCGACACAGACACACACAGACATGGGGATGGAGTTCACACAGAGAAATGAAGCGGTGCGCTCTTATTGGAAAACAAACAACAACAGGAGACGGGGAGGAGAGAGAGAGACAAACAGACACAGGGATCATCCGCATCCCTTTCTCTCCCCTCACCTTGTTGGGCTTGACAGCTCTCTGCAGGTTCTCGATCCATTTGTCTCTCTCTGCGGCTGAGCGACACGCAAAGCACTTGGTTCCTGAAGCCGTTGTCACCTGAGGTTATAGCCAATGGTACCACAGCCATCAGTCACTATGGAGACAGCAACTAAGGCGCCAAAACAATGTCTCAACCTCGACTTTTATCAGTTTCCACTAATAAAAAGTGATGGAAAACTTTACAAAACCAATGCAAATTTTATAACCTTGATCATCAGACTCTTATTTTGTTTTTTGTCAGATTCTGTTTCCCAGCACTAAAAGTGGGCGTGTGCCATTGCTCGACCATCGTGCAACTCAGCTCTCACCTCAAAACAGTACTCCTGTCCCAGGATGCTGGAGTGGACGGGTTTGATGATGGCGTCCTCGTCCAGTGTGAGGTCCAGCGCCTCGGCAGCGCTGCTGGGAGACAGCAGGGACTCATGGGAGTGGGACTCTTTGAAGCTCTGCATCAAACGGGTCCTGGGAGACAGATAGTCAGTCAGATGTGGGAGCAGAGCGGGAAGAAGGGGAGGAGGTCATTTCATCACGGTTTGGCCCTTCATGTCAGCATCTATATGCTAATTCTAACATTAAAAACACATTTCATTCTTTTTATCTTACTGTTTTTGAATCAAAGAACCACAGAACCAGTTGATAGATGGAAACCAGCTCATAATTTTCCAAATAATCCATTAGGACTGGAGGTAGCACATGCAGATATTCCTTTTAAACCAAACACATTTACATACTTCTGCATTTCAAACTGGATGGGATGTGAATGAGGGTGATAATGTAACAGCTCTTCAGATTCTAACATGCTTTCATGTTATTTTTCATTCATATTAAATTCAATTCAGCAACACTTATTAATATTAAAGTCGCAGAAGTTCCCTTTATCTTGGAAATAAAATATATATAAATAAAAATTTATTTGACTATCAATGCAATGTAGCACAGGATAAGTGCAGACGAAACTAGAATCATGTTTAATTTAAACCAGTTTGAATAATTTATGTATTATAATCTTAAACTGCATTAAGAGATTGAGATTAAAAAAAAACTATAAATAAGCCTAACACAATAAATTATTTGCCTTGAGATGACAAGATAGAAAATAAACTTAATTGACTTGAATTTTTTATTTAGTATCTATACTATAAGAGTTTTTCTTTTGGAGAGAAATGTAAATCTAATTTAAAAATAAACAGGCCTCAAAGGATTCTTAATCAGACTTTAAAATGCATTTTTAAAGAAAAGTTCTTCAGTGGTATCCCATTTCTATTCTTTCTAATCATTTTTTTAGCTCCGGTTTGGATGAAATCACATTAAAAGGTTTCCTGAAGTCAAAACTTTGACGTGCAAAGTGCGACGTTTCTGGCAATGAAATGCAACATGGCTGTTTTGTGTTTAAAAAACAATAATAATATGACAACAATATGATTTAACAGCTTGTAAAACAGCTTGTATAATCAACTTTATCAGAAACACCTTAGTAGTTGTTTCATTCTCTCACATTTCTAAAGAAATTTGTTTTGCAAACATTTGTTTCTGCTCAGATCATTTTCCTTCCACCACATTTCAACCAGGTTGGGTCTTTTTCAGCCTTTCTATTGTACATGTCCTGTTTGGTCTCACATTTAAGTTTAGAATATTTTGGTATTCAGAAGATTTCATGATCTTCTCAATAACTGCAGGACGCTGAGATTCTGTGGCTATGCCACTATCCTAAATCATTATTTCTACCACCAGGCCTCACAGCTGGCATCAGGTGTTTGAGCTGATATGCTGATAGATTTTTTTTTAATCATCGTACTGTGCATTACATCAAAACATCCCTACTTGAACCCAGGACATAATTCCAGAAATTTTATAGTTCTTTCAGATGCACGTTTGAAAAATGTAAGTAGTTCTGCCACATTTGTTTTAGAGAGAAGATGGAAACAGGCTACACTTCCTCAGTCTTTTGTCTTTAACTTTATAATTTTACATGCTAACTGAGCCATGTGGAGTCTGCATGAAGCTTTTGGTTATTTTGTTTTAAATATGCTGGGATATTCCTAAGAATCAATGAAAATGTTTTCCACATATGAATAATCATTCTTCTAGTACAACCAAGAACTTCAAATAGTTTGAAAATGACTCACTCTACTAGGTTTTAGAGCAGCAAAACACCAAAGCTCCTGCTTTTACTGCAGTGCTCACACTAATGATGATCATTTTATTTAATTAGCTACGCATCCGTGTTGTTTTCCTTAACTCCAAAAAAAGGATGGATTCATTTCTTTGAAAAACGAATGCATAACAAAAAATTTAAATCCTCTCTTCATAATTCAAAATAAAACATTGAATCATAATGAAAAAAGAACTCCAGAAGTTATGAAAATGGACTTGTGCCATAAATATTGTGTCATATGACTGAGAACAACTTTTTACCACTCGTGCATTTGCTGCTTTCCTTGCACAGCTGCTTTAAGATAATGCATAGATCATAACCAAAATGGGGTTTATGAAGTGAAAATCTGCTTTACCAGGCAGGCTGTCCAGAAAGAAACAAGGTCCAGTGATTAGCTTTACTAGCTAAATTCAAAGAACATCCTGCAGAAAATACACTCTCATGCTGTTACTTTATGTTATGCCGTAACTTTCTCGTAGATATTTTTATTTTTCTTCTACAGTTTTTTATGCTCTAGAGAGAATGTACATTAAAATGATTTCTAAGAAAGAAAATCAGTCCTCTGACATATTTATGCAACATTCCACAGTAACAAACACTCACCACTGCTCATCATGCTCACCTTTACTATAGTGCACACATGCACACACAGAAGCAGCTGATAGTCATATATCCATTACGACAGATAAATGATGACACGATAAATCTAACCAGAGAGTGAGGAGCGCTGGTCAGGAACAAGGAAACCCCCAGAGAAGAAGAAAAAAGAACAAGGATGGAGATGAAGAAAACCTAAATCCTCGGCTCTGCGCTCACTTTTCCCACGATTGCCTGTGCCTAAACCCAATCATAACGTTCATCACCAGAGCACTGATCGCACAGGGAACCAGGGAGAGAGAGAGGCTCATGGAGAGAGGGAGAGATAAAAATAGACCTAAAAGAATGAGTCAGATTGAAGGGAGGACAGAGAGAGCAGAGAAAGACTGGAGGAAGTCATGACAAAATGTGAGAGAGGATGGGGGGGGTTGAGGGTAAAGACGACCTCTCAGTGGAAATTAAGTTCATTATGTAAACACTGGATTCTTCAGAGAGGAAGATGTGAGAGTATGGAGAGTCTGAAAGGAAGAAGAGTGAAGAGGAGGATGCGTGCAGACTGGGGAGCATGAAGGGATTGGGGAGACAGCAGGAGAGCTGGAGGAAAAATGGAGGACTGAGCCAGTTCTCAGCAGAAACACTTCAAAACAGAGAATATGTCTTCAAATACCTGCAAAACGTCAGATCAGGTGGAGCAAAACTCAGCAAGCAAGAAGACAACACAACATGATTACCACAACAAATACCAACTCAAATATTCTGCAAGTTTAGTTTCATGAATTAAGGACATGTAACTTTTGTCTGAGTGTCTGAAGTGTTGGCCAAATGCAAAACGAAATTTGCTAATGTGGATAAGATTGAGGGATAAGATTGACTTCACACAGCAAATTCGGAAGTGTCAGATTTCCAGTGCAAGTGTTGTATGTTAAAAATACAGTGTTAATTCAACAACATGAGTGTTTCTATTTTTTTTAGTTATATTAGTTTCTCTAACACTCACTAAAGAGTTCCAAAGAGTTAAACAAAAAGCAATCCAGTCCAGTGTTGATTTCTAAATTAACTCAGTCTGGTGTTAATTTAGAAATCAACATCAAACAGTTCCTCCCACAATTGTAACATATTTGTGACATCACATCAGGGAAGGAGCAGGTCCCTGCCCTGGACCTACAGGGGGCCCACATGGAGGCAGAACATGCCTTCAGGGATCAAAGCTTTCTTTATAACACCTGATGAGAAATGTAAAGGAGAGCCTCCTGGCTCCTGTCAAAAACTATGTATGATACCCCAGTAGGTTATATAGTAGGGTGCCCCATTATTGACTCATGGTTGCTAAAAACCTTACCAGACTGACTGATTTTAGTGACATAGTGAGTGTAAAATATTGAATAAAATGTTGTGCCACATGACTGGTTTTATTTTCACTCTTATGACACACAAAACTACAAATGAATTGTCCTTATTGTCTCCAGGTGCATTCTGGGTAAAGCTTGTCACCAACGTCATCATCAGTCACTTGGCAACAAATGGCAAACTAGCTAACGTGTCATCTAATGTCTTTTAAAATGAATTTGGGGATTATTGATTGTCATTAGTTTCTGGAGGGCGAAATGTTTTAATCGCTCTAGTGGCTTTTATTTAAATTGACAAAAAAAGTGGGTAATGAGAGAAGAGGAAGACCGGGAAGCAAACCCACGACAGCCGCTTTGAAAACTAGAGCCTTCATATGTGGGTTGTGCTTAACCCCTGCGCCACCACAGCACACCTGGTTTACCCTTATGAAGTACTGCTGTGAAGTGTAGAGGAAAGTACATATCGATTCATAAACAGTGTTTGGGTCCTGCAAGTTGTCAAATAATTATTCAGTAAAGTATATTCAGAAAATAGGTGAATAGGGGCCAAGCAAACAGTTTCCTACAGTCTTCATCAACGCAGACAGGGTGTCAACATTTTGGATTAAACTGGCCGAATGTACAAGAAGTTGCTGCTGGGAATATTGCCGCTGAAAGAAAACTATCACAAAGAAAACTTCAGAACAAAAAGTGGGTCAAAGTTAAGAACTTTCCAGATATTAATCCGTCTGAGAATCAGTGGTCAGACCTCAAAAAGCAAAATGAATAAATAAAAAAACAACTTCAAAAAGTCTTCACAAAAGTCACTGTTTTGGACCTCAGGGCCAAGAATGTAACCCAAAACAAAAAAACGCAAATCCTCCCCTGGTAATTCAGAATAAAACATTGAATAATAATGAAGAAAGAAGTCCAGAAGTTGTGAAAATGGATTTTTGAAATAAACATTATGGCAAGAAGCTCATTTTACCAAGAATTTGTCCGTTTTGTCCCCTCAGTGGCCTTCTGGGGGAATAAATCAAGCTGAAAAGTGTCTTGGCAGATCCTGGTCTCACAGCTGGAGCTCTCAGATGAGTTCACTTCTGGCCTCAAGTTTGACTCCAAATGTAAAATTATCATCTGGCGTTCGATTGAATCATATAGCAACTTACAGACTTTGAGCTTTAAAAAAAGTTTTATCTGGCTGCTTCTCATCTGAATGTAAATGGTTTACGGTAGAAAAAAAAAAAATCTAAAATCAAATAAAAACAAAAAAAAACAACCTTATTTCTCTGTAGTCATTGAGAGGCATCTAGTCCAGCAGATTTAAATTCATGTTCCCTGAGCTGCTGAGGAATCTTTGCTCTGCTGTTGGTCTGTCCAGGATCCAGAGGAGGTGTAATTAAGCAAATCTCCCACTAACTCATTTCCTTCTGTACAGCCAGGATTATGGCTGACTGCTGGTTACCATGGAGAGAGAGTTCCTTCATCGCGCTGACTGAGAAACAGTGACGATTTCAGCTGAAAGTGATACTGAAGTGAGAGTGGAAAGTGAATTTATTTTCTCATTGAAGATGCAACCAGACTCATCTGCTCTCTCATACCAGAAGACGACACTTCTGGTATGATTATTGGCTCATTCAGACCTGATTCTCTCTCTCTCTATATATATATATATGTATATATATATGTATGTATGTATGTATATATATATATATATATATATATATATATATATATATATATATATATATATATATATGTGTGTGTGTGTGTGTGTGTGTGTATGTATATATATATATTGCAGCCCTCATACTAATTTTGTGCGGCTCCTGACTTCAACTAAGAGTGGTGGAAAGCACAGGTAGTCCATGCAGATGGACTTTTTTTACTTTTAATCTGTCCAGCAACAATTACTCAAAACCAATTTTTTTACACAAACTTGGCTAAATGCAGCAAACAAAGTTCCACCTTGATCCTGTTCTTGTAGCTGAAAATAGATCATTTTCTTTCCCAGTTGAGCACAGAAGATTTTACAAACTGGAAAGCAATGCTTGTCTCAAATAAGGCAAACATGCAAAACTTTTTTAAAGTTTTGAATCGACAATAATGTACACATCTTTGCCCTTTAAAGAGACAAAATGACTACTTTGTTGTTGTCAAGCAGGTAGAAAAATTTACAATGTAAGTTTTGGTGATTTAAATATTTTTAATTTCTTTTCTCTTTTTACCTCCAAATATTTTTGGCAGGATAATTTTGGACCAAATGACAAAATGTTTGGACATGACTGAGTTAGGAGTATTTCAACTTCAATCACTTTAGTGGACAAGTTCTATATTTTTTTTTATTTCATTTTAATTTAATTATGCAAGCATGTTTTAAACAAAGATTAAAGAAAAACAGAAAAGCTTTCTGGCCCAAAACTGGACCATGAACAGGGTTAAAACACATTCCAGCAAATCCAGGACACAATATCTGAAAATGATAAATGGCCCAGTCAAAGTCCACATCCAGTCTGATTGAAATGCTGTGGTAGGACCGTAGTAGTTGGCCAATATTCCACCACAATGACGCTGAAAAAGATTCCTGGGTGTGCTTGGTTTTTCACACAGCTTCCATTTTGGCTTCATCTTTGTTTAACAACAAAAAACCCTGAAAGTTTTTGTTACTTTTAGAGCCTGGCAGTAAAAGTCTTGAAAAAAGGGATACAGTTTCTTGCTCTGATTGGTTATTCCTCTGAATGCAAACTCATCTCAGGACCAAATCTGCTGACCTGATGTGACTCCAAGCAAGAGATAAAAGTTTTACCCGGATGTTTTTTGTCTGAAACAAATGTTACTATTTTAAGCATCTTCAAAAGACTGGAGCAGGTAAAAACAAAATGTCATGCATGGGTATGACTGTGTACAGCAGTGGTCAAACACATCCAGAACATCCACACACCTGCGCGTCATCTCTCTCGCTCTCTCACTGACCTGTCTTGGTCGGCACTGCGGAAGCGGGGGAGGATCATTTGGCGGAAACTGCTCGTTCGGTCCAGTTTCGGCTGACTCTTAGCCCTCTTGATGGAGCCCTTCAACCTCTTACTGAGGAAACTCTGGAGTGTGGCGGAGGAGGAGGAGGATGATGATGCGACGGGGACAAACAGATGGAGAGGGAGAGGGAGGGCGAGCGAGGTGGCGCGAACATGTCGGAACAGATGAGTGATGGAGAGGTGAGGAGCGGGACGCAGCGGTCAGGTGGGGTTTGGTTTAAATGTCGGATGAGCGCAGGGTCAAAGTGGTTTGTGTCAGACGTTGTGCACAATCAAATGCAGACAAATGAAAAAATGGGACACATGAGGAGGGAAAGCACACAGTCAGTTTATTAATAAAAGAAATCACACTGCTGCACATGTCCAGTTGGTAAAAAGGCCTGCAGTGCCACCAGAGATCCTGTAGTGGGCAGCAGTGGACCATGAAGATTTCTGTTGGAACAGTTTGTCCTGCATGGGCTTTCTTACAGGTTAAACCACATGTAAGAAAAACAAACTGCAACATATTTTCTTAAAAGCAGACCTACATTCAATTGGAACTGTGGCAAAACTGGAAAAGTCACAAATGCTCTCTGTCCAATCTGACTGAGCTGGAGCAAAAAAAATTCAGTCTCTAAAAGTGTAAATCTCTTGGAGTTCAGCGCCAAAACATTTGAAACTGTGATTGCAGCAACAAAGTATTGACTCAGAAAGGCACAGTCCAAATACAAGGCACAGATTTAAGATTTTTCTTTTGTAAAAAAAAACATTCAAGCAGATTTAGCACTTTTGCAAGCCACTGTATATTGTTGTGCAAACTTCTTATACAAAGTCTAACATCACATGTCTTCAGTTCATTTTTAGAAAAGTTCCATGTTATTGCACGATCAAGATTAGGAGCAGCACCGTCACATTCATATTTCACTGATACAACGGATGGAAAAATCAGAACTGTGTTAATGCAGCGTCTAAAAGTTTCCCATCATGCCTTCTAAATTATATTCTACCACACTTTCCAACTATTATGTGCTCTTTGTTGCTTAGAGGCCCTTCAGTGACTTCAGTGATGTTACTTAAGTTAAGAATACTTTGATCCACTTGAGATGAAACAAGGGTTCTTAAAATATTCTCTGTTCCAACGCACCAGGACAAACGTTTTCTCCTAAAGAAGGTATAGACAATTATTTTTTCCCAACAGGCTACATAATTAGTGTTGGGGGTCATATCATTGGCTAAATTCAATTTTGATACCAAACCACTAACTAAAACGTAATGAAACTTCAAATGTCTCAAATGTCTGGACATTTTAATTAAAGTTCCAGTTTCTGAGATCAAAATCAAATCTTACAGCAAATTTTCTTTGCTATTAGAAAATTCAAGTTTTCAAATAATTTAAGAATCCAGACCTAAACTTGGCAGGAAATCAGTCAGCTCACATGAATACAATATTTTACAAGACGTGCCTCAAAAAAACTGGATGATTTGGGCAACTTGTGGTAAAGTGGGTGAAAACTGATTGGTTGACAGATCTCCACCAAAAAAGGCTAAAACAGAATCAAAAATGTGCTTTTAAAAATTGCTAAAGCGAAACAACCTTTGTATTTTTTACATTTCTTTCTGAAAAGGAATGAAACCTGCAATAAAAACTAGCATTGACCCTGATTATAAAGGTTTGTTGGCTGGCGCACATTAACCTCAAGAAAAAGGATGAAAAAGAGAAAAAAAAAATGCTGCGTGAAGACTGGACATTTTTATTGCCTTAAATTAGCCTTAATTATTTAATAAGTGCATCAAACATATATTATCCTGATTTATCAAAGAACACTCCCTTATTTTTAATGCACAGAAAGATCATTTATATACCTATCACATAACGACAGTATTCAGTGGGAGAATGACTGCAGGGAAATGACACCTTGTCATCTGGTGTGAGTCAAGCGGCTTTGAAGCCTGTCTTAAGGATATGACTAAAGGCTTGGCTCCATCTGCTGGTTCCAAGCTAATAGTCTGCATGACTAACTCCGATTCGATTTGCTCCTCCATCTGACAGGTTGAGTGTCAAAAGGTAGAAGAAAGAGGCTGAAAACCAAAACAAATCGCAGTAACAAGAAGAGAATCAAAGTTGCAGTGGTCATTTCTATCAGCGTTGGGTTTCTGACAGGTTTCCTAGACTAAAAATACCCTAAAAGTCCCTTTCTTATCATTAGGTCACATTTATGTCATCTCTAACATATAATATTTCTAGTCATCTTATTTGCCTCGAAGTTGTGAGGCTTTTAGGATGTTATCCCCTTACTTTGTTAAGATGCATTAATCCTGCTGCTCTTCTCTAGTTTGACCTATTTTTACTGCTTTGTCCTCATTTCCCCTCATCTTCAGAGCAGGGATGTCATGTGTTAAAAAAAGAGACAATGGCTGCATTACCAGCAAAAGTTTTCTAAAGAAAGACCCTTTGGGTGGCAATACCACCGCTGACATGATTGGCTGCCCCAATCAGCAAAACTGATAATACAGGCACTTGTGGCTATTTTTAGTTAGATATACAGTAAATCCTCTCTACCCAGGGGTTGGGAGGAGGCAGTAATGGTTCCTCTGTGTGCAGCAGCACACTGTGGGGATTTCCTTCTAGCATTTTATTTCAGTCTGTGTGCTGAAGATTTACAGTCATGGGAAATAGAAAGTGCGCCTTCCTTCAGTGGTGTTTTATGTATAAGCACAAAATGAATGATCTGGTCTTTAGCAGGTTTTAAAACTGTTTAGGCCCAACCTCGTGTGTGAAATGGAAAAGCAGAGAGTGAAAATTGTTGTGATTCATCCAGATGGAACTTTGTAAACCTACAGTAAATCTTCATGCGACACGTTTTTTCCCCTTCAACTCTTCCAAATCAGCTATAGTTGTTATGATTTTTTTCTAATTGTCCAAACATTAATTAAGGTCTGTAAAGTCTAAGATGGACATTTTTAATTTCTCTGAACTGTGCATAATCTGACCCAGCTGTTTTAAAAGTTTTCCACTGAATAAGTTTTTTTTTTTTTTTTTTTTTTCAGAAAAATTTTCTTTGGTTTTTTTAGTAACAACATCACAATTATTAACTGACAGGACAAAATTGGTTCACAAGCAAAATTCAAGCAATGAGACATATCTAAAGTAAAATACATTTAAAATAATATAACAAAGTCAAGAAGGACTGGATGAGGGAGGGCAAAGTAGGGGAGGAGGGTGATCAATAAGAATTAAATAATAATGTTTATGAATCAGAAATAGGGTCCACCGAATAAGCTTTTACATAATAGTCATGTTTCCATCCAATTATCATGCAAATTTTAAGCAAAAATTTGAAATGTTGCAAAAAAAAAAAAGAAAAAAAAAGTGAAGCAGACGTTTATCCATGTACTTTTTTGGAGCGAATCAACCGGGCTACGCAAAGCGTAAAGTTAGGCTGTACTTTTCCACACAGCTTCTCCAGTTTGTCTTCCTCTTTGTTAGCTAGAGAAAAACTTGGGTCAAATAAAGCAGATAATTTCCAAGTTAAACCAGCAGAAACCAACAGAAAAAGGTGCACTTTGTATTTACCACAGCAGTTCAGAACAAGGTGCTAACCAAAGAGGGAGGATTCCTGGGCCATGTTCGTCATCCCCCTGCTGCTCTTCGGGCTAAATTACCCAATTCACAGAACCTAAAACATTTATATAACAAACACTCATCTGAACCAGTGTGAAATAATGACAAACACTCCGAACTCTGCAGCCAAATTGAGGCTCTGCATTTCATTTAATGGATTATCCGGCTTCAGCGGTTTTCAAGTGCATGGAAAGCCTTTTCAGGTCTGCCACAATGAATGAGCAGCAATTAGACGATTCTAATCGGAAACAAACAAGTTATCCTATTCTGAGATACAAACAGTGTTCGAAACAGCAGGATGGATGACAGAGAGAGGACATGAGCGACACGGAGGGCTCGTAAAAACTTAAACCGCTCCTGTAAGCACCTTCATGTGTGATGCCTGCTGCTATGAATAAAACACTAAACAGATTATTTCCGTCCACAGACACATCGCTTCCTGCTCCACCTTCACTGAGCTTCCATCTCAGTTTGAAAGATAAATAAGAAGTCGTGTTTCAATACTTCCCTTCTTCGCTGACATTTAAAGAACCAGTCTATGTTCTGACTTTTACTACGACTCGCATTTACATCAAATCAGCATTTAAAAGCCCGGCTGCCGTTCTGCGAACTGCAACACAATTTCCACAGAGTTCCAGGCATTCAACTTATTCCTACAAACCTGTTTCAGATAAAACTTTAATTACACACTCCGGATAAACTGGACTAAATTGTGCATTTCATTAAATTCCAATATGCTGTATTATTATCTAACATCACATTGTTAATTAACTTTACTGATCATGTTTTAAAAAACAATCACAGACAATGTTTAATAAAACTGAAATTCCCTTGAAAGATTATTATTAGTTTATTAATATGGAGCAGAGAGACAAACGGACGAGTGACAGCTTAATGCTTATTATTTAAAACAGTTTTCCTTCTTGTCTTTGCTCTGGTGTGTTTTTTGCTCGTCACTCCACTGAATTATTTTTGTGAAGTTTTAAAATTATATTTCCCACCTGAAGACCAATAACAAACATTGGTGGTGAAATCGTGACCCGTTTTTGAAGCAGCAGTCAGGAGAGTTGCATTAAAAGCAGTCAAGCTGCTTTCAACCTTGTTCATTTCAGCGTTTATCATAAAATCTAATGTTTTTAGTGCAGGAAAATGTTGTGTTTTGCCATTTTAATTATTTAAAGTTTTAAATGAAAGTTTACAGCGAGAGCTGAACCGTTTTTCTAACTCTGACAGATGGTGACCTATTTTTATCTGAGACTTTGGAGTTGATCGCAGGTTGCTGACATTTTTTTCACCTGCTTTTTGAGAACTGATCACAGGTTCTCAGGGGTTTTTATATTGCCTTATGACAAAATGCTCCTTCAAGCTGTAAAGTCCAAAGATCATCACCAAATTGTTCCTGGATTGATGAAAGATGTTAAACTTAGGTAAAGGTTTGATCCAACTCCTTATTCACAGCATTGTTGTTGGGCAGATATGGTAGAAATCAAACTTTCTCTTCTGCTTAAATGGCTTTCCAAAATGGATGGAGGAGTCAGTCAGGAATTTCAGTCTGTTTATTGTGGTTTTTGTCTTGAAAAAATCAAAAGGTCTAGAAGTCTTTACTTTATGTTCTGTGCCAGTGGCAACAAAATCCTGAGTTACATTCCTCAGAAAGAGTCGTTTCTGAAGTTTCCTGGAGTTTTCTGGATGACACATTCTGATGTCTCGCCTTGTGGTTCTCAATAGTCCAGGAAATTGTTTTTCTACAGTTTCTGAGGCTTTTCTGACAATGGCTGCATTCATTTTGTACACATAACCATTGCTAAAATAAAAATAACATTTCAAGGTTCTCTGCCTCTCAAGATTGATGGAGTAATTTTTGCTGGATTTGTTCACAGGCTTACCTGACTGGCGTTTCTAAATGTATATTTTTCCAGGTTAATGCGACTGTTAAAGTGCTAATTATTATAAACTCTGTATAATATTCAATTTGATCTAAAAACACTTTATCAGTCCAAAGGAAAATTAAATGTTGGAACTCAAAATGTTGGTTCTATGGGCAGGAAGGACCTCCTGTAGCAGATTGACAGCATATTGCTGCAAATAAACTAGTTTGCATTTGATTACTCTACAAAATAAAAATAAAACGCATTTTTCCACTGCCCAGGCTTTAGGATTTGACTGTACAGTCAGATGTAACACTCATGATCTGTTGACATTTGTAGTGCAAAGCCCTGCTTGTTTAAAACTAAACATGGTTTGATGCTTTTCACACACTCAACTGAACTGCATGACTTTGTGACTCAGACTAAATATGTTTTAGTTGGTCTTGAAGACATTTTCACCCAGGTTTGGTCATGATAAATCAAATAAAAATTAAAGTCCTGTGTGACGTAGTTTGAGAACTAAAGCTCAAAATTCTCTCCAACGGGAGAAATGCAAAAACTATGCAGCAAAAAAACGAGAACTAGCAGATTTCTAATATTAGACGCTCATATTATGCATATCCCACACATACCAAGCATCACATTGGAAGCACTTTGCTTCTGTCTGGCAGTGAGACTTATGCCCAATCACGCTTAATTTAGTCAATGAGCAAAATAAATATCTACATTTATATTCTGTCACCTTCCTAAAATAATAGCCTCAGTCAGTTTTTTGCCAAAAGTGATTTTGGCAACAACAATACAAAAAAACACCTCTTTTTTTTTTTTTTTTTTTTTTTTCCAAAAAAAGTTTTTTGGCAAAAAAAA
>NW_015114355.1:69327-112095 GCF_001443285.1 Poecilia latipinna | reverse complement strand
TTTGCAAACAAAAATAAAAAAAAACCCTCTTTTTTTTTTTTTTTTTTTTTTTGCCAAAAGGAGAATTTTGGCACAAAAAAAAAAGAAAGAAAAAAGAAAAAATCATTTTTGACAAAAAATGACTTAGGCCATAATTTTATGAAGGTTCAATAATTAATTTCAACAACAGGGAAAGCATGAATTACTAAAACAAACTGCAACATAAACACATTTGTCATAAAATCAGAAGGTAAAAAAAGTTGATTATGTTTCTCCTTTTCTTTTCTTATGGTTGAATTTGCCAAAGAAATAAAGTTTGTCTTCTGTGATTTCTGAAGAAAACAATGCCTGCTAGATTTTACAGTAGTGTCCAAACCAGCAGTCTGAAGCAGCTAAAATACAAAATGTAAATGTATCTTCTATTACAGCAGCATCATCTCAGAGCAGATTATGTTTTAAGCTGAAAACAGATAATTTTAAAATAAAATGAGAAAAACTATCATCCTGGATAAATGTTGGTTTAAATATTTCATACACATGGTAAATTACTCTCAAAATATGTTGGAATATGTTTGAAATATTCAATATGTATTTTCCCCAGTGTATAATAATACCTTTAAAAGAACTTTTGTTTTTGCCTTAGCAATGAAAACAGCCTGTATCTCAGTGTCACATACCTCAACAGGGGGCAGCGGTTCGATAAACGTTCCTCCCGCCACTGGACTCGAACCGGCAGCCCTCCAGTCTCCTCCCCAGTACAAGAAGGGAGGGGAGGAGGAGGCGGCAGGCGAGTGAGGCAGGGTGAAGGATAGGGAGGGAGAGAGAGGCAGCGAGTGGGGCAATGGGGGCGTGGCCGACCCTTTCTTGGAGCCCTTTTTCTGCGGTTGCGCCGGCGGGCAAAAGGTGATGGAGGGGGAGACGGCCAGGGACAGAGGGAAGGGGTGAGGCGGGGTGCCGCTGACCCGTCTGCCACATGTTTGAGATGGGCCGAAAGCGGGAGGAGGGAGGAGGGAGAGCGAGAGGGACGGAGGCAGCGAGCGAGGCCGAGGATAGGGAGGGTTACTCACGGATTGTCGGAAGGGTTGAAGGGGGGCAGTGGGAGGGACCTCCATGCTGGGTTGCTTCCCAGTGGCTATGCTCTTCCTCCGGGCACGGTGATCTGCAAGGAGGAGCAGAGATCCGCAGGTAAGACCACGTCTGACGTCGACAGGACAGGGTGCTAAATATGCACCGCAAACACGGCAGAAAACCAGAGGCGGTGTGAAAACAAACACCTACAGGAGCGCATGTCTGCCTGAAAATGAGCGCTGAACAGTGCAAAGGTGAGGCGGATGGAGAAAAAACCATAAAAGATCAAACTGCAAGCGAACCACAAACTTCCACACACCTACATCCGTCTCACACTAACAGAGTAGGTGTTGGACTTGCAGAGTGATAGATTTCCTGTCTGGATGTCTGATAAGGCGAACGTTAACATCGGTGCTTTGTGAGGAGGAAACGCAAGATGCATGAATAAAATGGATCATCAAACAAACAAAGCACTCATCGACTTCCTCAGGTAGTCACAACATAATGCACCGTGCTGTCCGACAGCTGGGAGATAACGTGTGAATCTGTGGAAAACAAACCAATGACCTTCTGTCCAAATCCTGGTGAATTTTTAACAGGTGCAACTTCATCACTGCACCAGCCTCTATCCTCAGTCCACAAAATACAGGGAAGGTCAATGAAAAGTCAGCGCTGAATATCAGTTTCCTAAAAGTAAGTGACTCTTATGGCAGCCAGTCAATGTGTCACAGCAAAGGATGAGAAATAGCTCTACTGGTCTCAACGTCGAAGTGACAAGTTAAAGTAAAAACTCAACCTTCTGACGGTGTTTAGGTATTTTTTGTGCCGTGGAAGCCAACCCCCCTGGTGTTATACACTGTATGAAGGAAACTGAAGGACAGAGAAACGTGATGGAAACCAAATGAAGATCAAAACAGAGGGATTAACTTTATGTGTTTGAACTGGAAGTGAGAGAACACACCCAAACTGCGCCGTGTCCAGCCCTGCGTGACGCAGTGCCTGCTTGGTTACCTCCAGATGTTTGTAACTTGACGCAGAGCCTGCATGTCAAATCACGATTTGGAAGGTGCAGCAACGTCCACCTGCATTTATATGATCCCTCTCTGAAGACTCATTTTCAGAGAATAATGCACCACGGGATGAGTCAAGTATAAAAACCAACCACTTGCTTGTCTTGACCAACTCAAACCTCCAAAAGCTTTGAAATGCCGCAATATAATAACGTAATAAAACATCATTAAACCACATTGTGCAATAATCAACACAAAACACAATAAAATCCTTGATTACATTTTGAAATACTATTTGCTGCATATGTAACATTATTACATTTAGCACTGGTTATCACAAAATGATCATTAGCTTGTTTTTTAGAAATGACAATGTAGTAATGTAGAACATTATGCCATAAACCATCACAAGTTTTTGTGTTAATATTAATCATTATCCTTCTAATAAACTGCGAAAATTACAAAATCTTGTCAAGAACATTTTGTTCTACTTTCTAGTGCAAATACCTTAGTACACTTGAAATGAGACAAAATGAATTTATAAGTAACTTTTCAGCGAGATTTAAGATCTTGTTTTAAGTCGATAATGACTTAACATTGATGAAAAAGTTCTGGTTCCACTGGCAGAAAATTTTACTTACAACAAGACATATTTCCCATTTTATATGTGAAAAGGACAAAAGAAACTGTTACCTCCGAGCAACACAAGAAATACAACAGGGACAATGTTTGCATTCGGGGTTAATAAAACTTTAGTTTTACATCCTTCATTCTCTGTATACAAGCTCAAACTCCAGTCTCTCTTCTGAGTAAAAATAAGCCTTAAAATGTGGTTCTGGTATTCTGATTTCTCATTTCTGGACAGATGTATGCAAAACCAAGGTGACTGTTAGTTTTTCACTGAAAGAAAACGGCATGGAAAGAGTTTCTGACATAAATAATAAATGACTAAGCTGACCGTCGATAATGTTGGGAGTCTCAAATTCACAGCTGCTATATTTTTACCTCACTTGAGTGTTTTGACTGTGCTGGAAAGTATCCACAAATTATATGTTTATCACCAGCATGGGTTTTCTGTTAAAGCATAGAAGGAAGTCAGTTGAATGGACCTTTTTTTATCTGATTTCTACAATCCATGTGGGATCACAGAGTGAGGGGCGGGCTACACACTGGACAAGCCACCGTTTTATTACAAGAGAAAAACAGGACAAGCTATCATGTAGCACCTGGAGAGAACCCGAGAACAAGGTCGGAGTTCAAACCCAGAACCTTCTTTCTGCAAGGCAGCACCACCATTCCATTACACACGTTTTATAAATAAATATGAAGTTGTTACAATCATTTAAGATATGATTAGAGCATATTTGAGTTAGTTTCATAGTGTTGTCTCAAAGTACATTCAGTACATCTATGTAGAGACATTGTTTCTTTCCTTTCTCTTGATTCACTTTGATGATTTTACTTTCCATTTTTGAAACTCAAACTTGCAGCTTTGCAAATGTGGTCAAATGTGAGCAATAAAGGAAAATCCAGTCATTATGATTCACCGACTGGAAGCCATCTGCTAGTTTCCACTGGATAATGGAAATGTTAATGTTCATCATTTGGAAGCAGAAATATATTTTTGCAAATTTCCATGTAAATTTATCCAACAGCTGTTAGAAAAAATTAAATAAACTGACAAATTCCCAGCCTGCTAAAATAAAAAAAAAAAAGTGTGTCCCAAAATGATTGTAGCTTTTGCCAGAGCATCTTAAATATGAACAGCTATGAAAAGCAACCAGCATGTCGCAGCACATTCCCCCACGTATGAACAAGCCGCTGTCTTGTCTAATAAACACAGGGTGGCATGCTAACAGCCCCGGTTGAATAATCATTTCCAGTCTCCTGAATCCAGCAGGAAAGAATCAAAGCCCGCTTCATCTCTCCACATCTGCAGGTTTTTGCCGTTTTTATCCCGAAGATCAATTCTACACACAGGTTGGTTACATTTGTTTGTTCCTGTTCTTACATTTCAGACTCCAGATCTGACTTCTCGTCTAAATCACACCATCCATCTCATTGCTCTGTTGCTCTGTCTGCTTTTCCGTCATGATGTTCAAACACACACCTCCTCTCTCCCACCCAGGTATTTTACATAATTCAAACAGAGCATTCATCCTTCTACCTCTCCTCAGCCCTTGATCTCTCTCTCCTCCTCGGACTCTCTTCCCCAACAGTTTCTTCCCCTTTTTCTGCCCTCTTCTTGTTCTGATCTTGTTCCCTCCCGCTCAGACATGTTCGGACTGAAGAGCCCTCCATTTTCTCCATGCTTACCTTTATCTGTAGTCCTCATTTATCCTCTCGGCCCTCTCCCTTCTCTGCCTTTCATTTACCTGTCCAAATGGCAATCTTTTCACTGAGAGCCTGCTGGTCTCTCTCTGTCTGCAGTTCTAACATTTTCTGCAACCCACGCAAACACGGGGGAAAAAAAAAAAAATCTACCATGACAGAGTTTGCAGTAACTGTGCCAATGCCTCTTTATCCAAGTTCAGAGCCTAGCAGTAAATTGCCACCTGTATGTTGGATGACTGGCAAGCGAAGGAAATTTCTGTAAAATACATATTACATCAGATATAAAGTGGGTCTTTACATTAAAATATGATCAATAATCTTGACTTTCCTCTTTAAAAATGTGCAACAAATGACGACAAGCGCTATGTTTTTCCCTCCCACACCTCCAGTGGAAATGCAGAATACAAGAAATGGCCTTTAAAAGGTACAATATTTCAGGGGAAAGTTTCTGCTGTCATATTGCTGGAGGTTGCAATGAAATACATAACTACTCTTGCAATTTGTACTAAATGAGTTATATCTCAAGGAAAGAGCTTCTCAATGACATTTTGCAACCAGTCTCTCTCTTTAGACATCCAAAAACATTTTTTATCATTTTCAAGGTGGCTAAAAGTAAAACTGATATCTGATAAGTTTTCAAAGCATCTGCAGTCCGAACGAGTCTCATCCGACTTTTACGACATTATTCTCCACAAGAAAAAGCCAAACAGTAAATCTGGACGTAAACAATGTCCAGATTATAATTATAATTATGAAAGAAGTCTGTGCCAGTGAGTCGCATCACATCTCTGTCCCAACACTCTTGGTTCTAACTGCGCATTCAAACAGACTTCTCTTGACTAAAAAAAGGTGGTTATTGCAAATAAAATAAAAAAAATTAAAGAAGAGCTTCATTTTTTATTTGGATACTCAAATGTAGCAACTATCAGTAGTGCTGTTAAAATAACACTAAACATTGCTACGAAATTATGTAAAAACATTTATTTATGGGTATTTCAATTTTGTTTCCATAAAGCAAAATGGGTTTTAGAGAACAAGACAGCTAAGGCAGAGACAAAGTCCTGGTAAGAGTGCAAGCCCCAGTAGATTTAACCATGCAGAGCTAAAAGAAACACTCCCAGCAAATTACCCTAAAATTATGTGCTTGCACACTAAATGTTAAATCTAATCACAGTATAGATAAAAAAAATCCCAGCAAGTAAATAGTATAGAACAGCTTGTTTGTAGGAGGCTGAAGGCAAAACTTTCTTCTCTTTAAAATCAACACGGCAGAGGGTCGTAAAGTTCCATCTGGAAAAACCACAAACCTTCTGGATTGATGTCCTCAGGACAGAAGATCAAAGTACAGATGTCTGGCCATAATGCACAGTGGCATGTTTGCTGAAGACCAAAATTAGCATATGAAGACCTCATCCAGACTGTCGAGCACGGCGATGGAGGGATGATGAGTTGGGCTAATTTTACAGCCACGTGACTTTGGCACCTTCAGCCTCTGAGTAAAGCTGTAACTTTTCTCTATGCTGAAGTATTTAAAGTTAAATGCAATTCTGAAGTTTGGCCCAAACTGGGTCAACAGCAGGTCTATGGTCCTAAACACAGAAGGAAGTGTTGTGTTATGAAGTTTCAAATGATATGCATCCAGAAACTAATTTCATACAGATAGGACAAAAAAGGGGGAAAGTCTGCCCTCATATGTTTTTTTTCAGATGTTGCAACTTTGCAACCATTTTTTATCTGGATCAAAACTTTATTGAACAGCAGTGTCAAACAGTGATGGCTGTTGGGAGAAAGTTACTGCATTTATCTTTTGCTTAAGGTTGTGTTGCCGGTATGTACTAAAGGAATAATTTTGTAACATTATTTTGTGCTAGATATAGCCCTATGATGTGTTATTTGACAGTAAAATTAATCCTTTTGTTATGCAAACTACCCATAATGTGCAAAGTTGTTCAAGATGGTGTAAGGAGTGCATGTTCATGCAAACAGATGTACTTATGATGTTATCCAGCAGAAATTCAGTATGAAAGTGTTCTGCATTTAGATTATATTGTTGGTCCTGTTTTCAGTTTCACCCTTTTGAAGGTCATTAAACCTGCTGACAACGGCCTTCGGTCTACAGAGTTGTGATATAAAAAGGTGTTGGACATCAGACATCTCTACAGCTGCCCTGCAGTAATAATCAGAGTCTGCAACTTTACTGGAAGTGTTAATAAACACTGCTAAAGGTTGTGCCAGCAGCATGTACACATCATAACTAATATCAATTAAAAAACCCCATGAAGAAGCACTGAGAGAAACATATGGTTTCTCACATCTTAGTGAAATAAGGTGAAGAACACACTGTGAAAATGCTGCACCCCCCATCCTAAATAAACCACAGTCTGAACCATTTCTGTGGGTTCATCTTCAGAAAGTGAGATCATAAAAACAAGAAGCCTGAGGGTAATTATAAAAGAACATCAGTGAGCTTGTGTCTTATTACATCCTCCAGTGAAGGGTTTTATTGGGGCTGAAATGTTTGTTTGCTTTTAGTCCTGCTGGTTGTCATTGTTCCCCTTTACCATCTGCACAAACTTCCACCCACTTCCAGGATTAAATGTTATGTTTCCCCCTACATCAGAGCTGAGAGACATAACAACATGTCATACTAACATTTTCTTTTTGTAGAATATAAAACACAGAAAAACGGCTTACAGAAGTGTAATTTTACCAATCAAATCCCAAACATCCCCATTAAAGGTAATTAAAGTTAAAATAAGCAAAGGTTCTCTGATGGCCTGAGGTTGTATGACAGCTGGGACTTGGAGTAACACTTCTGCAATGACAGCATTGATGTAAAAAAGTACGTTAAGATTACATAACAGCAAATGTGGCCTTCAATGAAACACGCATGAACATTTCAGCAACACAAAATGAAAACGCCTGGTTTAGTGCCTCTTCACGCTCTGGAATCATCCCAGAAAATGGATCAACTCAGCCTATTTCTGAGGCTAAACTCTTGTCATTTCCCAGGATATTGTTCTTTCAGTTATTATTGCATGGCTATGATGAGGACTGAAATGTAATTAATAAGGAAATCTAAAGCTTTGCCTTTCAGCTCAATTTCTCCTTGACCATTTAGTTTCTCATAACTTCAGGAACACTCTCATTACAAGAGACAAAGTATTTTCTCTGTCTCCAGCTCAATCAGACTGATGGCATCACATTTAACACCAAAATGTTTTGGCAAATAGATTATTACGACTTTCATTATTTCATATATTCAGACTTTCCATTACAGCCACAGCATTCGCTTAGATAAATCTCTGCACAACTTATTACTGAGGGAACGACCTCATTTGGGATACAACAAATGAGACGATCATATCAATTATCACAATTGTTGCCGCTCTATATTTTTACTACTATTCTGTAAAACAAAGGGTGGTGCTGCAATAATTACAGCCGCTGCAGAGTAAAAAAATATAAAAAGTAGTTTTAATGATATCAAAATAATCTGAACTAAAAATAAGTTACAGCAAAAATCATAAGCAGAAACAAACAAATGCCCAAGATGGATAAATTAATTTCACATTTTTATGGGAAACATTATTACTCTAATTTTCAAAAATGATCTCTAGCCAACAAATCTCCACAATGACCACTATTTCTACGTCATGAACTGCCTTGCTAAACATTGAGTTTAGCACCAAATGCAGCTGTGAGCTTCAGTGATACTGAACCAGAAACTCAACATTTCAGACTGAGCAGTCTTGACATTTGGTTCAGATATAACCTTATGACCTGTTACTTTCCACTAAAACATTTTCATGGTTTGGCAGAGAAAGAGACAACTCTGAATGGGAAACAATAATCTGTCTGTTATGGATGAGAGTAGCCACACAAGGCAGACTGAAGATGACCAACACTGAACTTTACAAATCAATACCACAATTAAAAGTTGTCCTGCAAACGCAAACAAACAAAAAAAACAAAGAGGAGCTCTGTCAGTCTGCTGAGATCTGCTCTGGACCGAACAGCAATAAGGTCTGCAGCTCTCTGCAGATTTCTACAGATTTCATTCACCTGAAACAAAAATAAGTTGCAGCATATGCAGAAACAAACAATTAGCCATTAGCCTTGATACTGAATGCTATAGCATCAAGGCTAATGGTGAAAAATCAGATACTGTCCAAATCCAGCTGTCTGCAGCATTCAAAGGGTCCAAAAGGCTGCACAGCATATTGAATGGCACAACAGACTGGTTCTGTCATGAAGCTCCCATCTGAACAGAATGGATTTCCCAACACCTGTGCTTTTATGGTGCATTCAAGTACATCTCGTACACGGGACCGTCTAAATGTCTAAACTATTATTTTAATTCCCACATGTCTGCAAAGAATTCCTAAAAAACATTGAGCACATTCAACTGGTTTTATTATCCATCCATCAACTATACCCACTTATCCTTAAATAAATCAGACCACATCTTTTCTGTAGTGTCTACTTGTTATTTGTTTCTCTTGATTAGAGGAAACCAAACACACCTAATTGTAGGTTTAAAACAAATCATTTGTCTCGTTACCCTTAAAAATCAAGTACATCTGCAGTATATACTGGATTTTATTTGTACTGTAGATGTAGTGTGCAGAATTGGGAACTCATGTAAATAAATCTAATAGTTTTCATGTGTTGTACATGAGTACAGGACATTAGCACATTTTGTCAGAATAAAAACTGATTGAAGAAGACTCACCCGTGTGACCAAGCAGGTTAATCAGTTTTTACTAAATGTTCCATGTTAACTTTGTGCTTCAAACATTTGTCTGTGAGACTGCAACACTTTTGAACTTGGTTCTAAGTTCTATAAACATACAGAAACATGGTCTGTTTTGCTTATAATGTGGGAAAACTACTTTGACACAAAAAGAGGCTTGTTGCTTACGAGTGTGTTTTCAGGTGCAAATCTTCTTCTGTGGCAGCTTTGTGGATTAGACAAAGTAATCAATGTTTTGTACCCGTTTTGTTTGTACAAAAGATGTGCAAACCTTCAGTGAAGCAAGGCTTTTGAGTGTGTTTGCTGAGTGTTTTCTAGTCTTTTTTGCACCTCATTAAGAACTTTAAAATAACCCCTTCTCACATATAGACCTCCCTTACGTCTCTAATATGAGTTTTTTGTAATTATTTTGCATATAACGGCAGAAAAGAGACGGTTATACTCTAAAATTTAGACAAGCCATCCACATATTGTATGAATCCATGCAGGCATTTTAAATTTAAATAAAATTTTACAATTCAGGGTGAATACGGACATCAATTCACTTTTATGAAGATAATAGAGTCTAAGTACCCCATTCTATATGCAGAGAGAGGAGAACAGTAGGCGGCATCTTGTGTGAAAACTCATTCAGGCTCGGTATAAAAATCATCTGCTTTCTAGTCTTTTTCCAAAGCCTGCTGATAGATTTTAGATGGATGAGGTCAGCAAAGGGTGCTAACCTGAGACAAAATTCAAACCAAAGCATGCATGCTAGGCTTTGTCTTTTCAGCCTCTTTCAATAAATAAATTCACGCGTTAATGGCCGTCTGAATTAATCAAAGCCATTAGGCTTTATTTTTAAAAAGACATTGACAGCAGAATAATAATGATGATAGAAACTCTGAATAGACTCAATGGAATCTATTTTTCACTCACTCTCTTTTGATCCTTAGTCTGGTTCTGTATTCCGTTGCCATGGAAACATTTTTTTTTTTCCCTTTTTCCTGAAGCACCTTGCATTTTATTTTCAGACGCACAGTATGTCCAAAACACAAAACCGCCCGAAACATTACGGGTCTTTAGAAACTACAGCAGCAGAAAAACATACATAAATGAATAGATTAATAGATTCAGCTGAACAGTGAGATCTGATTGAGGGATATCAGCTAAATAATCAATAAATCCTTTGATCTCTTCACTCAGTGCTAATGATTAACAGAAGATGAGGATGCATGAGGAGAATTACGTTCATTTTCTTGCTGGGCCTAATTTTAAAACTCTTACATAAGTAGTGTTTATGGATGATGTAAAGGCTTGAAAGGCAGAGCAGAAAAATGCAGGCGGAGGCATTATCATGTCATGGGGGGTTGTGATTCTGCCTGACTGGGGTCATGTGGAATAGACCTGCCTGCCTCTTTGATTTACCCGCTCAATAAATCACCCATGCACCGGAACAGTGTCGTTTAAGCTGCTTGTTCCTTTTTTTTAAAATCACAATCCCAAAATGTTCCACTTGTTTTTAAGAGAAGGCCAAGTTCATTAATTTAGATCTTGATAAATAAACAACAACAAAGCTCTTTTGTTATCACTATACAGCTTGAATTAAGTTTTCAAGAAGACACAATAAACGTCGCCCTGAAAAACTAAAAACTATTTACTTCATCTGGATTTGAAATGACTGATTATGTTTCAATATTACTTCAAACTATTGTGTTGTTTTTGACAATTAAGTTCGCAAAGTAAAGATCTCGATTAGAAAGGATCTTCATCCTTCCCAAATGTACAGGTAGACTTCAATAAAATATTATATCTTTTATAATAACGAAAATCATTTCACACAGACATATTTTTCAATTACCTCAAGTCAGTACAAAAATCAATTTTAAGACAGAAATGTAACCATACTGAAGAATATATAAATTTTCTGTGTATCAATACGTGGTTATGGCTCCATTTGTTTGCATAACTGCATCACTACAGCATAGCATGGCATAAATATGGCATTCTAGGTTTTTATATGCAACTAATAGACTTGTTTGCTGGGCTGCTTCAATATGTGAGAAATAAGGTTTCTTCCTCCTGCAACCTTTACAAAAAACCTATAATTGTTCAGTCCTTTTCCAGTTGTCCTTTCTTGAACTTTAACATTTATCATGCAAACCTTGTCCTTTAGAGAACAAGATGAATCTCTTGTTTTGTTGTTGGTTTAAATTTTTTTTTTTTGCCTAAGGATGGATTTACTTTCATATAAATTCCATGGAAAATTGGAAAACCTTTCAAACAAACCATAGTAAAGTGAGGTTTGTACAATCTCAGTATTTATTCTTAACTTACTTGCAATTTGTTCATATATATATATATANTAAAAACAAAAAAACGAGTTCAACCCAAAAAAGAAACCCAAAAAAAAAAAAAAAAAAAAAATGTTCAACCAAAAAAAAAGTTTAAAAAATAAATAAATAAATAAATAGTGATTTTTGCTTTGACATGATTTTTTTTTTTTTTGATTGAATACTACTTTTTTTTGGTTGACATGATTTTTTTTTTATTGAATAATTGTAAAACAAATCTAACTCCATAACAGGGTCCCATTTTTTATTTTTATGAACAAAAAATAAAAAAATTAATTGTGGAGGGCCCCCTGTCGGTCAGGGCTCTTAGTATTGTCATCACCGTAATCTTCTGAGAAATAAAACACACAAAATGAAACTTCTACAGGTATGACGGATTTATAAGAAACGTAACATTGATGTGCGCATGTGCATTACCACAAGGTATGCTGGATTTACGAGGTATTACAGATCGTCAGAACACCGGCAGACAATTTAACAATGCTTATTGGTCCCCCAAACCCTGATGAAACGTTGGAAAATTCTACGTCATGCTGCTCTGATGCTGCTAGCACTTAGCAACAGCTCATAGGCGGAGGTGACAGCGCTGCCCACCACAAATAATGACCCGGGCGGAACAGGGTGAGCTAAATAATAAAACATAATTTACGAAGCTTCAAGGCAGATAAATTTCCCTCGAAGAATTTTAATAGTCGAGGTACACCAATCATTCGAGGAATCCTTACAGCCCTAGCAGGCATTAGCCAGAGCTCTATAGACAACAGAATTCATTTTAAGCTTTTATTTATTTTCAAATGCTTGACCAACATTGCTCTACCTCATCAATCTGATCTGCTTCAACCTTGTTGTATGGCACCTTAAAATATGCCTGCTGTGACATGTGTGTTTTTTATATATTTCTGTTTTAATGTGCTACAGAAATAAATATGATTGATTGCTTGATTGATTGCTTGCTTGCTTGATTGATTGATTGATTGATACAGTGGGTATCACTGTGGGTTCTTGGGTGTGTCCTGGATCTCCTGGATCTCTTTTTACAAAGCCCCTTCCTAATTTTCACCATGCCCTCACAGCACTGATCACACTGGGAGAGCAGTGCTGCCTTCACAGCTTTGTTCAGCAAAATGTCCTGCTTGTGAAATCTGCTGTCATTCAAACGGAGATGGGAAAAACTAGCGAGACTGAGGGAGCTTGGGAGACAGATCTGTTGTGACAGTGATTGTTTTTACATGTAGAAGGAGAAGAAAGACTTGAGGTGTGAAAGGAGAGCTGAAGTTCAGTAGGACGTTATCAGTGTTAACTTTAACAGCACATTAGTAGTTAGTTTTAGTCATATTTTAGTTAAAGATGAATGTTTTAGGGTCACCTACACCTGTAAGGAAAAATCACTTAATTTCACAGACATGATGAATATTTAGGATTGGAGTTTAAATTATATTGTGTTTTGCAATAATACAACAGATTAACTTTTAGCTTTTGAAACAACTTTCTTGGGACTTTTTTTAGTGATCTTTTTAAAAACTAGAAATCTTAAATAAGAGGTTTACCAGACCTGAACTTTAAATCTGCATATGAAATTCAGTTCAATTAAAAAATACTTTATGCATCCTGAAGAAAACCTAAATGCTGTTGTAACTCTAATAATCCAAGTATCTTGTGTGGATGGTGATGCTGATGGCAGGAAGGGTCTCCAGTAGCAGTCAGCTTTACAACTAATCTGAAGAGTCTTCTGATTGAAGACTGTTGCTGTATATCAACGTCATGACTATCATGACATGCTAACAGCTCAATTCCATTTAGCAGAGGCTTTATTCTAAAGTAACATGTCCTGGATGATATATAATATAATATAATCAATTAGCCGCTGTGCTAATCCGCCTCCTTCGCTATTGCCCCTCCTCTTTAAACCTCTGTCTTTTTCCTCATGGTTAGAGAGCAGAGAGATGCTGTAGTCTGGAATATGATCCTTGTCCAATTATTATGAGATGGTTTGAACTTCCTCCTTCTTTCTGCTCTTTGGTTCCTCTCAGGCAGTAACCCAGTCCAGGCGACCCTGTCAGAATTAGTTCCTCTTGTGTTCAGTCAGAATTCATTCCAACTTTAGATTTTATAAATAAAAAAAGCCACTGATGAAATATTTTTGTAATAGTTTCAGTCATTAAAATAAAAACTGACCCTGGCTAAGCAGAACTCTCCCAGAAGCGACTAGACTTTATTCAGACAGGTATGGCAGATGCTGTGTGACTCTTTTGGACTCACCTGGTTGCTTTACAAGCCTTTATCTGATACATTTATCACAGGCTTGTATTAGCGGCGGTTTACTTACACAGTAATGTGACTCCAAGTGATATTAATAATAAAATAACGATAAACAAAAAAAAAAAGATCTTGAATCCTTATTGTTGGTCATTGCTGTGATATTTTAATTATTCTGCATTGTTTCTGCACCAAGCTGTGTGCTTGGTGTGTGAAAACTGTGTATGCAAGAGACAGAACCAGCTATGGACCACATTCACTCAGGGCTTCATTATGCAGACTGGCTATCCTAGATGTAATATGTCATGAAGAAAACATGATTAAATATTGATGGTTGCAGTCTGTGTTGTTTGACTAAAGGATATGTACTATCAAATATATTTTACTTTATTACTTTTACCATTACAACAGAAGGTTATTTTTAATAGTAGACACAGCTGGTGTCATTTTGACTCCCAGCACAAGTCCTGTAGATGACTTCTGTCATCTACAGAAATACTCCGTTGACTTTGCAGTTGTCGGGTGAAACAGAGATGAACAAGAGGTTAAGTACAGAGAGCTGATGGACAGCTTTGTGTCATGGTGTGGGAACAATCATCTCGTCTTAAATGTGAACAAAACAAAGGAGATGATTGTTGATTTCAGTAGGAACAGGGTTAGATCAAACCCTATTTCCATCATCGGAGAAGAAGTGGAGGTGGTTGAGGAAAATACATACCTCAGTGTTCATCTGGAAAACAGACTGGACTAGTGACGCAACAGTGAAGGAAGGAACAGAGCAGACTGTAGGAAGCTATGATCCTACAAGGTTTGCAGCAAAATGTTGCAGATCTTCTGTCAGTCTGTTGTTGAAAGCATCATCTCTGCTGCCATCATCTATTGGGGCAGCAGCATCAGAGCCAGGGACATAAGAAGGCTTAACAGCCTGATAAAGAAGGCTGGTTCTGTTCTGGGGAAGACTGTCTTCTTTCCAACCTTCTTATGCAAAGAAGGATTAATGGACAACCCTGACCATCCTCAGGTCATCCTTAGGACATGACACTGTCTTGGGAAGGCAGAGCATCTTCAGTCAGAGGCTTCTTTAGATTCAGTGCAGTACAGAACGCTGCAGAAAATCTTTCCTGCCAACAGCAGGCCTCCGACCTGTTCAGCTGTGCAGCGTTGAGACGTTAAGATGAGCTTTAATCCCACATGTCTGACCAGATGCCTCACTGTTCGTCCTCTGTTGTTTCTAAACCCTAAATATGTCAAATACACTTTCACTAGAGTTTAGTGATCACTAGAGATGTGCCGATCAGGTTTTTTCCTTCCGATACCGATACCGATCACCCATGAGGGCCGATCACCTATACCGATCACATAATTATTATTTTTTTAATTATAAGCACTACCGGTTACATTATGTGGAAAAAGGAACCATGAATTCACCTTAATTTAGACAAAAACTTGTTTTTAATAACTTTTTTCAAGAAGAAAACTAAACAAAACAGGCATTGTGCAAATTGTACTGCTATTGATAATACTATCTTTAACAGACTGATAAAATGTGAAGGCTCTGAAGAGGCTAAATAACGCAAAGAGCCAAAATAAAACCTCTCAACATTGCCAAAAAATTCAAGTATAAAACTTAACATTCAAAGGAAAAAACAGTTTCCATTACAATAAACAATCCAGAGTTACTGAATGAAAACTTCCTGATAGCATGGTGGCTAGCTGATTACTGATTGGCTGTTTCTGACTGAGCGGAGTAATTATGCAGATCAGGGAGGAGATCGATTATTTTTTCAGAGAGTCTCATGTTAGGACAGCGAAAGTTTTAATACGTATGTAAAATGTATTTTTTTTTAGGTTAGATGCTGCAGCTTTAAACAGAGATTCGGTGTGAGTCACTACCAGGTGGAGCAGAAGCGAAGCTCCGTCTGTGAAATATTACTACCTGTACCGTAGCAGCGGTTCAACAGCCAGAGCAGAACCAGCGTCTTACATCGCAGCTCGAAGACATAAATAATTTTGCAGGTTATTTGTTTAGCTTTCTGACCGTCATGCTAATCTAGTGAGTGTTTATAGCTGTGCGCTGCTTTACCTGCTATCTGATCCTCCGTATGTCTTTTTTACTGCAGTGAGCCTCGATGTAGCCAAACTCCGTCAAGTATGTCATTGTTTTTATGTCGTATTAGCTTCGTTGTGTTGATGCATTTTGACGTGCTTCAATTTTCCGCCGCAACACGCAAACTTCCCCATTAACTCAGAGCCTTATAGTTCCACATCGCTTAGGATTTGTTGCTGCGTGTTTGCGCAGTGAAGGAAAGAGGAGACCAGCTGCACAGGCAGGCTGGAAATGAGATGATCGGTATCGGCAACAAGAGCCAATGATCGCCGATCACCGATCATGCACTTTTTCACGAAAATCGGCTCGATTATGATCGGTGACCGATCGATCGGCACACCTCTAGTGATCACATTTAGGATCAGTGGGTACATTTCAAGTTAGTTGTTAATTGGATTCAACATCTTCCATTTTTCTTTTTATAGGTCACATCCATAATCTTCCATGCATCATTGAATCAAATGAACATGCTCATTGATCCAAAAGACCATAACAGCAGCTACAGCCATAAAAAAAATACTGGCTGGAATTCTACATAAGCTTCAGCTTTTATGACCTGGAAGTGTGGTAACTCTGTATGGCTGTGGTCTCCATAGCTGCCCATCCTGGTCTCATCTGTGGTCAGTCTCTACTTCCTGGAGTGGACCGATGTGTTTAAGCCGGTGAATTCTGGATATAACTGCCACGACCGCAGCCTGAGCCTGCCCTACATCGACCCCAACCACGAGGTCATCCCACTGCTGATGCTGCTTAGCCTGGCCTTCGCTGGACCAGCCATCACTGTGAGTATTAGACCATAAACATGCACAGAGTTCCTGTTTCTTTGGAAAACCACATGATTGAATATGGGAAAATATCAGTATTAAAAAAAATATTTTATTCAGAATATTTCACTTTATAAGGTGTACCTTATAACTGTAGTTAGAAGTATAAAGTCTCATAAACTGTACAATAATACAGCCAGAGGTTCACATACAACCTCAGCTGGGGCTCCAAAGTGAAATGGAATTTGCAGACTGAGCTGCCATTCACATGGCCTGAGGCTGAGGGTGGCAGTTCAAAGGTTCATCACATTTTAATAAAGTGTTTTTAAATTGCAATGTTATACAGAGTGAGCTACACTTTTCAGTTCAAATGCATTTTGTTTGTTTGTATGAATGAATGAATGAATGAATGAATGAATGAATGAATGAATGAATGAATGAATGAATGAATGAATGGATGGACATTTAAGTGAACTTATTCTTACTGTTTGCCTCTGAACCTCATCATCGAGCACCCCAGGCAGACAGAAATAAGGCACTGACCCAGGGCAATGTGTACACCCCACACATTGGTAGATGGTCAGCAAGGCACAGGAATGTCAGCCATAGAGACACAGGAGA
Source organism: Poecilia latipinna (assembly GCF_001443285.1). Classification (NCBI taxonomy): domain Eukaryota; kingdom Metazoa; phylum Chordata; class Actinopteri; order Cyprinodontiformes; family Poeciliidae; genus Poecilia; species Poecilia latipinna. Next base: position 94,867 of record NW_015114355.1, on the reverse strand, counting down.
TGTAAGAGATCAACCCTCCACCCAGTCACACAGTCCCCTCCACCCCATGGCCGCACGTCAGACAGCCAAGCACCAAGCATAGAAAGTCAGGAAATTTTTTTTCTAGGATTTTTTGATAGTGATCTGACAGAACAGTGGATGACATGCAGCAAAGGTCATTGGTCCAGACCAAACCTGTGACGGTCCTTTGTACATGGGTCGCGCACTTTACCCCTGCGCCACCACCACACCTAGAATTCAATAAATTCTGGGTGTGGATTTAAATAAAGTTAATGGCTCGATACGATCAACTGTTGACTTTTCCCACATCCTTGCTCAGGAGGCGGATTACTGGGAAGTTAGTGGCTCAATGCAGCTGGCTAGGATTACTTAGAAAACATTCTATCAGTTGGAATAATGAATGGAAGTTGCTTTGTTTTATAACTTGAATGAAACTGTAACATCTTGGATTTATTAGATCATATGTTGTGTCTGTCTGTCTTGTAAGTTGCTTGATATGATTGCATACGATGTGAATTGATGCCATATTAAAAATTTAATTGAATTGGATTAAATCTGAAAATATATAAACATTATTAAGGGCAACAATGATCCAGTACCAACCAGAATGTGTACAGCAAAGGTTAAGCCTAACAAGTAAGTAACAAAGAACACATTGAAGACTAAATGTTGAGTCTGCTGTCATCCTCAGTAAAATTTTTACCAACCACATCTACATGAAAGCACATGCAATAAATGAGTGATTGTTCTCCAGATCATGATTGGAGAGGCCATCTTGTTCTGCTGCCTCTCTCGGAGGAAGACTGGCGGTGGAACAGAGGCTAGCATCAACGCAGCTGGCTGCAATTTCAACTCTTTCATTCGCCGAGCCATCCGCTTTGTTGGTATGAGCACTTTTAGTTTTTGGTTTAAGACTAATAAACGCTTGGTTCTTCCTAATTCATGTTGCATTTTCTCACATTATCATCCTAGGTATGATTTTTCGACTTCTTGTACAGTTATCTCACGTCAAACCTTTCATCCTCAGGAGTTCATGCGTTTGGCCTGTGTGCGACCGCCCTTATTACCGACATCCTGCAATTAATGACTGGCAATCCAACACCCTACTTCCTCACTGTGTGCAAACCCAACTACACCACACTGAACGTCAGCTGTGATAAGAATCCCTATGTGATAGAGGATATCTGCTCAGGAGCAGACTCTGCAGCCATAAACCAGGGGAGGTGAGGAGGAAAAGCATTCATCTCTTTCACTTACCTCTAGAACTAAGAACTTCCCAGTGACAAAAGTAATCAATAATACAATGTAATGAAAGAGTATGTATTTTGTTCCTTTGCAATAGTTTTAAAAAATGTGTTAAGTAAGAACTGATCAACCGAAGTGTTTGAACAGTTTGAATACATCAGCCTCACACAGTTAACCGGCAATTTAGAATTTTTATTAAACGCATGAAATAAATGTTTAAACTGTTACAGAAGAGAATCTGGACCAAGGAGCCCTCAGAGGTCTTGAGGGCCAATGTGCTGCAACTTTTGAATATGTCTCTGCTTCAACACACCTGAGTCAATCCATGAGTTCATCAACAAGTCCCTGAAGAACTTCACTGTAGACTGAGCAGGTCATAAACATCTGATTCAGGTGTGTTGGACCAGGGAGACATAGAAGTAACAGGACATCAGCCCTCCAGGCCTGGTCGTAAGCATATTGACAGTTATTACTGTTAAACTCACAGTCTCTGTTTTTGTTTTTTTTTGTTTTTGTTTTTTTTAAGTTGCTCTGAGCAACAATTAGCAGAGTAGATTAAAGTGAAAAGCTGGAGATATTGGATGAGAAACTAGTGTAAATACATGCAGAAACACACCTACCTACGTCAATTAGAGAATACACAGCTGTTCTTATGCTGCATCCTGCAGCTTATGAAGACGTTTGTGCTTTGATACGCTGAGCTCTGGCTTCACAGTCTTTTCCATGTCATAAGAGTATTTAGGGATAGTTTTGTAGATGGAAAATATTGAGGCGAGAACTGATGTGATGCCCAACACTGACCAGATGTGGTGACAGCTCTGCTGGAATGTTTCTCCTGCCTGACTTCATTCTGTTCTTCATCACTGACCCGAATGCCCAGAACCTAGTTTTCCTCAACAGAACTGTCACACATTCATTGGTTCAGTCCACTTTATGTTTTCATAAAGTGGAAGGATTTCTATTGGTTGATCTATTTCAGCAGCTGAAATAGATCAACCAACAGGTATTTCATCTGACCACCTGGCAGTTGGGTACGTTGGGGACCAGACCACTGAATCCTTGAGACTCCCTCTAAAAATCCTTCTAACTGCCTTTTTCAATAGTTCAAGCACCAAATATACCTCAATGTTCATTGATACGGACAATGGAAACATCTTAGCTCTTCAGCAGAAGCTGAGGTCTACAGTCTTCCTTACCTCCACAGCCAATCACTGCAAAGGAAATGAATGGTGCTCCTTGATTAGCTGCTTTGCAAACTCCAGGCAATAGAGTCTCATGTACAATTGCTCCAAAGAATTTCAGCTCCACAAACTGCTTGTCATTTCAAACGTGTTAGACATATTTTACAAAAAAATCTGCAAACATGCAAACTTTCAATGAGAAACCTGGAATAGGCTTACAAGCATGCAGCACTTTGTCCGGACCAGTATTATTACATAGTCCTGAGTTTAGATGATGATCATTTAACCAATAATCCAACTCATTTTAGTTGGATTACTTTATCAGTCAATTTTCCAATCAAATGTCTGTGCATCATCCTAGTTGCCATAGCAACAGCTAAATGGGTTCATGACAGCAGTGTATTTCTGGATATGGTTGCCCATAATTCTTCCACTGACCCACAAACACCTCATAATTAAAGAGGTGTTAAAGAACAACATGTCAACATGCTGAGGGGAGAGTTGAACTTTTTTCCAGTTCTTATTGATGGAAGGCTTTAAATAAATTGTTTTTTAGCCTTGATTTAAAGGAATTCAGTGTTTCAGCAGCTTTGCAGTTTTCTGGAAGTTTGTTCAAGAAATTGAATGCTGCTTGAACCAGAACCAGAACCATGCTTGGTATGAACCAGGGGCGGATCTAGAAAAATATTTATGGGGTGGCAAGAGGGGGGCAGGGATTTTTTCAGGGGTGGCAGTGTATATATATATATATACACACAAAATATTGTTTTTAACTTCCATTGTTTCAAAATGAGCTTCATGTAGCGCCGAGGCTTAAATACAATTTCTTAATGTAGTATATAGTTAATTATTTTTACATCTTTCATACTCCTGATAATTGATGTGTATTACTGGACTGGACAGCGCCTATTGGTCGCTATGTGATTCATTGTGTCCAGAAAACCATTTTATCCCAATGCAGGATGAGCAGAAATCTGTCATGAAAATATTAGTAGTGCCACCATTTGTTATTGGATATATCTATGAAATACGACTTAAAATAAAGTTTAGAAAACTGATGTTTGATCGATTCTCCATGATACAAATCTATAAACAGTTTAGTTTCTGTTAGTTCTGTCAAGATGCAAGAAGGGGCGAATTTCTATTTATATTGGTCAATTATTTTATTTTAAATATGCTGTAGGAGCCGTAGTTTGACGACTGTTATAAATATCACCACGTTTTGCAAACACAGGGGATTAGCTCAGTTTTTGTCGCTTGTTTAACTTTTATGAATTGCAGCAGCTGCAGTGCACCACAATAAAGGCACAATAAAGCTGATAAACAGGTGAAAAACCAAACTACACAGAACCACTTCTGATTGTTTGCCAAGCAAACTGAGGCACTGGAGTCATGCTTCTCGACACGGGCAAAACAAGGTTCAGTGTCCAAACTTATTGATTGTTCTTGATTATTTATTTTCCTCTTTCACCAAACAATTACAGAGTTCAAACTTTCATTTGTTCTCATGCTACCTACCACTCTTGCTCTGGTAAAAACCATCGGCCCCAAACCCAAATGCCTGCTGGTCCTTCAGGCCCCTAGCTTATAGAAAGTGGACTGACCCACATTACTTCCTGTCTAAATTTAGAAAATACATAAGAAAAATAATAAAACAAAACATAAATAAAAACAACAATTATCAACCTACAAATAAACTCTGTAAATAATACAAAAAATAGAAACTGAAGAATAAAGTAACAAAATTCAAATGGATAAAGATATAAAAAAAATTAGCTCCAACAACTTCTATTCCTCCTTTTCTCGCTCTGTATGTCGGCATTACACACGGACCGTTGCCGTTGCAACCGACAAACAACAGCTCAACGAGCAGATAGAGCAGAGATCACCGATCAGGGGAATCAAAACCAAAAAGCAAACATTTCCCACACAAAAAGTAGCAAAAACACTAAAACAGAACATCCAGTCTGTTATATTATGTTGTCAGGCTTAATGTCTATATTGTGATTATTAATAAGTTTTCGCCTGATAACCGCGGTGGTTGATTAGCTGATTTAAACAGCTGCACTACTGATGACTTGATGGGCGGGTTGTTTAATCCTAACGGAACCAAAACACACCGAACTGCGCAGCACATGCTAAGGCTATCAAAGTTAATACGAGGCCAGCAACAGTTAGGCTAGTATAACTGACCCACTGCTCACTTGTTCAATCTTTTCTTAAAATTAAAACGTTTTCCTCATCTGTGAAATCTGAAGCCCTTATTACCATTATCTATGGTTGAATTAACTGCTAAACTTTGCTCCCGTTGTTCTGATTCTTTGCGTGATTGTAGTATTTTCCTGACCACCGATATTCCTGACTCAATGGACAGCAATGGCGCATGTGTGACTTACAATAAATCACATAATGTCCAGTCCAGTAATATTTATCCATCAATGCTGCTGCCTCACGCTCCGTCCTTCTCTCGCACTTCCCGCTACTTAGCAGTAGGTTGAAGGTTACATTGTGTTACATTCAATGTTGTCGGAAAAAAGAGTTTCATGCGCTTAATGTCCGGCTTGCCATAACTATTTATTGAATTCATTGTCGCTAGCTGGGGTGGCAACAGGGGTGGGCAACAGGCTCTCGTTTGGGGTGGCAACTGTCACCCCATGCCACCCCAGTAGATCCGCCCCTGGTACGAACCATGGACTGAGGAAAACTAGAACCATGCTTACTGCTGTCAGAGTAGTATTACTGGATGTACTTCATTGAAAGGAATATATGCCTGTTAGATTTATTTTTTTATCTTTTATAAAACAAGTTGGCTTTTTGATGGATGGGTGTATAATACTAACGCCAAGCATATATTATCATATCCCAGATAGCACATGATGTTAAATCAACGTTGAAAAATAGTTAGAATCGTTGATTTTTGGTTGAAGTCGACAAATGACNTCTGAATATTGGTTCTGAAACTTGCTTTCAATCCAAGGCCTGTTCTATAAAAATACAACATTACTTATTGTAAACTCTTTTTGATGGAAAAATCTGAGAAATATGTTGGACAGGATCCTCAGGGCTGAGCTTACCAGTTTCCCAGCTGCAGAAAAGGCACAGACTGTTCACATTAATGGAGTTACTACACAAAGCGTAGCAAAGAAACTTAGTTCAGTGAAGAGCATGAGGTAAAAGCAGGCTGCGGTGCTAATCAACTTAATGACTAGTGCCCCTGGGTCAGCTAGTTCTTCAGTTTTTAAAGCCAATTTTCTCTGAATCAACTTTTCTCTGTCTGAGACTGATTGCACTAAGAATAGTCCCATTTCTCTTAATTTTAATCTTAATCTTAATTTGACATCTTGAAGGCCGTTCATATGTTCCTGGTCCTGTATTATAATTACCACCCATAGCCCACTAATGCAGCAGTTTCCACTGCTAAGCGAATGTTACTAAATTACGGGTGGTGTCAAACTCTAAGAACATTGTTTGAAATCCGTTCCCTTACTTATGAATATTATAATTTAAGGAACAATGTCAAAAAATTTGTTCTTTACAAAGTAATCAGGGATATAATAATAGTGCGCTTAATCTTAGAAAAGGAGAGCATTCAAGAGTGGAGTTGTTGCACATTCTGTTTTTTTCTTGAAGCAGTATCTTTCAGCAGATGGCAGGAGATTAAACGGCCCCTGGAAAGGACGGGAGGGGTTTCTCATAATGAAGACATCATTCGTCTTCTTCTTTTAAATGATCTCCTGCATTAAGAGTGAGAATCGATGACGTTGCCAATCATCCTCAAAGCCCATTGCAGATTTACAGGGTGAAAATGTACATTGTACAAAATGTACAAAAAAAATTACAAAAAACCCCAAACATTTTCCTGTTAAGAATTTGCTAGCTACCAAAAGATAGAAAAATGAGTGTCAACTTCCTCCACTAATGTGTCTTTAGTGTAGGTAAATTTGGACTGAGAAATTCAAAATTTACTTAAAAAAATTAGAAAAACTTAAAAAAAAATTCTCAGAAGGTTTTCTAATATCTAGCAAATAGAAATAATTTTGGTTAAACAAGAAAAGTTTGGTCTGATGTAACTTCAGACAGTGAGAAGAAGAGCGTATGTGTCTTATTATTCAGTCTATGTAGATATCTGTTTCAACTGTAAATAGGCTGTTATAGGGTTTACTATTATTCATGTCAACTGAATATTCAACTAAATTGATTTATGAAGCAGTTTGAAAATAATGAGATTAACCAAAATGCTGCAAGGCAAACATAGTAAAATATTAGAATACCAGAAAAATTATAAGTTCTTTCAATGTCTTTAAACTTAAAGGCATATTATGATGTCACACACACACACACACACACACACACACACAAGATTTTGAACTTGAAAATTTCCCCGTTTTAGTCAAACTGCTTTTATGCCCTTTGTTTTTCACTGCATCTTTTCTACATCAAAACTCAGGAAATTGTGTCAAATCCTACTTTGTGTTTCTGTCGCTGGTGAAGAAGTTATGATTTTCTCTTAAACCCTCTGAGTGTGCAAAGCGCTAAACTTCAATTCTGTGCTGCTGTTTTAAGCTGTAATATAAAAAATGGATTAATATTTTAATAAATATTCTATTTTTCTAAATTTTACCTCATAACTTCTATAGTGTAGAGCAGTGGTCCTTAACCTTTTTTGAGGTACTGAACCGCCCCGGTTTCATATGCGCATTCACTGAACCCTTCTGATAAATACAATGTCACCTGCGCTGCTGGAAACTGTTGAGCAGGTGGGGGCAGAGGGGGGTGTGGTTGCGTGCTCCTCCGCAGCACTGATTGGCCAATGTAACGTAATCCTCTGCAGCAGCGCTGATTGGCTAAGCAATGTAAAGTGATTGATATTGTATTAAGTGATACATTAAGTGATGGCAAAGCGCGGCGTCATCACGACTTTACACAAGTGTGTCTTTACCTCCGCGGCAGAGGCTCCGCCGAACCCCTGGGGTTCGATCGAACCCAGGTTAAGAACCACTGGTGTAGAGTAAAAGTTTTTTGCATTTACATCATACCTTTCACAATTCAAGACTTTTTTGGTAAAATTAAATTTTTCCACAGAATCTTTGTTTTAAAAAAGTTTATGTTTTTGTTTGGTAGTCTACTGTAACAAAGCAGCCCCTCCATCTCTGCTCCACAAAAAAAAAGAAAAAGGCGGGAGTCGCAATAGCAACCAGTGTGTTAGCAGGTTCTTCTGTTGTATTATAATTTAAGCTAAGCTACTCCGTGAAATGGGGTGTTTCTAATTTTCTAGTCATGCACAAGAGAACTGCTCCTTGAAAATAAGTCAGATTGGATCTTTTCATTAATCTCAACTTAAACATCCATAACATTTCAATTTAATGCTAGAAACTAGACCTAAACAGGATTATCAGCCGCCAGAGAAAGGCAACAAAAGCTTGCATGTCAAACACAAAACAGGCATATTTGTTTTCATATGGCAGCAAGCCGCTCCGGCATTCAAACACTGTATGTACAGCCATGTGCAAGGAAACATGAGAGATGCTGTTCTTGTTCATTGTGAATGTAAATCTGATGTCAGGCTGAGCGCTGAAGAGGGAATGTGTGGGTGGCAATCGCTTCCAGCTCAGACCCACTGAGAGACGTGCGAGAGAGACACAGTTAAAAGAGTGGGAGGGAGGGATGTAGACACACGAGTAAGAGGTAGGTTTAAAAAAAAAGGAGGAAGAAACTGTGTGTGTGGGGGCGGATGTGGTGGTGCTAAGTGCTCGTGTAGGAGTAGAAGAGACAGTGCAAGAGCAGGACTATATGGAACGAAGACAGGATGACAGCTGAATAGAGGAAAAAAAGGAGAGGCAGAGAAAAGGAGGAAGTGCATCTGGGGGAGTGGTAACAAGAGGTAGGAGCTGGGAGTCGGACTGACAAAGGGGGAGTTGGATGGAGACAGCACAAGAGCCAGAGATGGAGGATGGAGAGGGAGTGGGTGTCTTAATAGTGCTGAAATGCTCAGGGCTTTTTGTATGTTTGCCTTTGTTATGATGGAAAGCTGTTTGGCTCTCTGTTTGCTTTTGATACATGAACTCTGACTACAAATGCAAGGTAGTCACTGCTGTGTTTTTACACACAGAGCAATATACAGTGAAATCAATCACACACTGACGGATAAATTATATTATTAAGGGACAGGAAGGGAAAATAAAGGTGAGTTATGGATTTCTTTATAAGGGAAGAGTAAAAATAATGAATGAATCTGAAGTCACCTGAAAACAAAAGCTGAATTAAACATTGAAGACATCTAAAGTAAAGGAATGGATCACATCAGAGCCAGAATATGAACAAAAAATGGAAGAAAACAGCATATTAATGTTTTATGTTTTAACAATTAGCTTGATAGACAGGACTGATTAAATATGCTGTAACGGTATTCAGACGCTTTCAACTTGTTCTTATTTCGTTGTATTACAAACCTAACATCTTTTATTGGGATTTTGTGAAACTAGTTAATAATTTTTAAAGTAAAAATATGAAAACTGTAGAATACACTTGTTCTTTTCTCCCTGAATAAATACATTAACAAACCAGTGCTTTTACAACTCTACCAGCTTTGCTCATGAATAATAAAAGCTTTTGTCCATTCTTATTTGGAAAACAGCTCATGTTCATGACAGATTGCATCTGGATGGAGAGAACTCTAGCAAAGTTTCTTCCAGGATTGCACTGTTTTGAACTCCAGCCGTCCTTCCATCAACTCTGAGCTCTGTGTTTTAAAAAGGAAATGTTTTAAGTAAGCATTGATTTTCTCTGTATCGGTCAAACTAAACCTCACATGTCTACATGAGCACAAAAAAAAAAAAGTGATCGATGCATCTCTATGCATTTCCAAGTAAAACTCGACACCTTAACACCACTTTGTTTCTTAAATATATCACAAACATGTACTAACAGCTCCAGCATGACTCTATAAATATTATATGTAAGATGCTAGCAGTGTCAAGATCGCTTTGCTAAGGATTTCTAATGGTTATAAAGCACTTCACACTGATGCTAATAGATCCCTTAAAATGATAGAACCACATCATGGAGGGTGAGGGAACAAGTACTATGTACAGAACCTACATCCTACTTGGTGTCTATGGAGCAGGAATTGTAGTCCTTTGCTGTCATGTAGACATTTCAGAAAGAATTCAATTGAGGCGTCGTCCACAATCACTAGCTGGATAGTAAAAAAGAATGACTACCAGCCCATCTATCCAGGATCACATCCAACAGGGAAATTACTGCCTAGCACTGCTATATAACCTCTTTCAAAGGTAAAGCCCAGCAATCTTTCAGAGGAATCTCATTTGCTTGTAATGATCCACATCTCATGATAACATATGAATGTTGGAGCGTAGATGCACCGGTAAATCAAGAGCTTTTTGCCTCAAGATCTTTTTCACAATGGGAGACTTGAACGATTCCTGCAGTACTGTGGATGAAACCGAGATCTGTGCTTTTTTGTTTTAGTGCTCCATTCTGCCATCAGTTGAAAACAAGATATCAAGATATGTTAACTTTTGAAGTTTTGTCTACCCAATAGATTCCTCTGCTCCTCTTTCCAGGCAGACTCACTCCCAGCCAGGAAAGAGGAGCCTGTATCTTTTTCTATCAATTAGCAAACATCACCCAGTGCCTTTAAAACACCTTAGACTGTGTCTTAGATTGTTTTATCAGAAAAGGACAGATGGATGCACTGGACACCAAGCAGACACAGCCAGTCTGCACTGTTTGGCAGAAAACAATAGCTGTGTTGCCTTTCAGAGTCTGGCTTGGGATGAGAGAGGACAGAGACGCAAAGTGAGATTATGTGTTGGTTAAAAAGATACTTTTTACTCTTTTATCTTTTATTTTGAATCTGACTGTTTTGGACCGGAATAAATTAATTTGTCTAACAAGGTGTGTCTTGAAGGACACTTATCTTGCGAATGGAACAATTCAGTTGATTTTAACAGTGGCACTATAAAAATAAACTAAAATTAACTTAGTTTATTTGAAGGACACATTAAGTGGTTGAATACAAGGCAAATGAAGGTTTTCTATTGTTTCTTGAATACATTTCCCATCATCCAAAAGGAGTGCTGGGTGATACAGCACTTTGAATATTTAATCAGAGGGAAAAGGAGGTAAAACTATGATAGAGCCTTTAAAATTCTGTTAGACCAAACACTACATTTGACCAAAAAGGAAGTATGGGGCCACCATTACCGAAGCAGTTTCACAAAATGAGTGTAAACTTCATTTGTCATTATAAACAGTATTATGTCGATATATTGCTTGTTGAAATATTTTATTTTGTTATTATTGTTTACTTGTAGTTTATAATATTGCCCCAATAGTTATAGAATAGCAAAATCAAGTAACTATGTCACCTTCATTTGTTATATATATATATATATATATATATATATATATATATATATATATATAATATATATATATATATAAGAAATCTAAACCCCTTGAAATTGGCTTCCGTTTCTTTAAGAAGCTCCTACTTGTTTTTGATTTGCCGTTTTTACAAAAATGCTCCTCCATTAAGCCGTTCCTTAGGAGCGATGGGCTGAGAAGTAGTTTGTATATCAAGCTCAATACATGTGCATTTCCACTAGGTGTTTAAAATTTGCTGCTGACGCTAGTCTGGAGGAGCTGAGTGTGGAATTTTTTTTTTTTCAATTTGGAAAAATAAATCTCACAGATAATGTTTGTTTTAACTTTATTTGGTTTTGCTTATAAAAAAAATAATTAACCAATATTTTTAATTGGTTAAAAAAATATATTTGAGATTTATTTTTCAAAATTGAAAAAAAAAAAAGATATACTCATATCTTGATAATTAACCAAAATGTTCAGTATATAAAGACATTTTTTGTGACCATGTGATATAAATTTATTTGAAAGTATCAGGCGTACAGAGGAGCTCCTATGCCTACAATGCAGACTTACAGATTATTAAATGCACATTAAACTTCTACAGCAATCCCCTCAAAAAGGGCTACAAAACGTACAGATAGCTACAAACTAAACATCAGTCTAGCAATACAGGTAAGTATGCTGCAGCCCTGATCACTGTGATTAAAAATGATGCCGAATCATTTCCTTATGAATATAATAAGGTGGCTTAAAAATGTCAAGCAACTATAAATTACACAAAAGCAATGAATTATTGTACAGCAGAGCAGCATTCATCAGAGCACACTCTGGAGAGGAGCAGGAAGGAGGCTTGGCAATATTAATCTAAAACATTTTACCACTGGGTGGTGTCTCTGAAAGACAAACATAATTTTTAATGTTTTAAAGTCATTCTGTTACTCCCTGCTGAAGGGTTCAGATTTCTTTTCTCAGTATTTATGAATGAAAGGTTTGTGAAGCCAAATCAGCTGCAGAGTGGAGAATAAAGGAGGCAATAATTTGATCAAAAGCAACTTCTACTTCAGTCTCAGAACTTAATCCATGTGGAAAGTCTAATTTTCTCTTTTATTGAATATTAAATCAGTCAAAGCAATTAAATGAAGAGGCTCCCTGAAATCATCCAGACTCACTGAGAACTGCTGTGCACCCTGAATCGGCTGCACAGCCCTAAATAACCAAACATGTCTGACTGTGGAGTGTGGGAGGAAAACTCAAGCAAGCTCAAGTTTAGGATGCAAACTGCAGAGACATGTCATGTGCAAAACATAACACTGCAACAAACAAAGCTCTAAAATTCACCGCTGATTTTACTAAAATGAAAAATAGATGTTCTTGTGTTGGGTGAACAAAAGTGAGTAATAAATTGTCAGATCATTGGATTTATGGATAGTTCCATTTTGATGCTACTTGCCTCCTTTAATAATGTGTTTTGCAGATCTGAGTAACGTTCAAGAAGCATAGCTTCATACAGAACTGTCAGTCAGCTTCCCACTGATTGCTTTTTGTCTTTTGTGCTTTCACTGGAAGTGAAGAGTGAGTGTCTTGTTGTTTTTCAGCAAACACAACTCCTGCGACTTTCAAAAAGAGAAATGAAAGGTCTAATTTTGTCTAGCTTCTTTTCTTTGTTGTTGAACTTCAATTTTTCTTTTCCAATAAAGGTCAGCGAGTACAGTTTGATCTGATTTACCCAGCTCCATACTGTAGGTGGAATCTTCTTTATTATAAAATATCACTGCGTGTAACAACTTAAATCCAACAATAAAGCCACTCCTGGCTCAGTGTGTTTCGGTGCTGGCATGTCTCCAATAAGCCATGATGAGTCCGTGTTGCATCTTGGATATTTATTTCAAAACTTATGACAATGAACTTTGGCTGTCAATAAAAACATGTCACTTATGATCAGGACTAAAATATAAAGCAAAAAGAAAAATCAAGAATGATGTTTAGCAGAAAAGTTTGCGAAAAACTTCTCATCCAAATATGTGTAGGGTACGTCTGTATCAGGTAAATAACGACCAGACTCCTGAGAAAATCTGCATAACAAATAAAATATTAACATTCATTTTGGATCCTACACTGTGAATATTAGATGATTAAAATGTTGTAACAAAGAAAGGGTAAGGGTAACATGCATCAAAATTAAAATTTATGACCAAACAAAAAGAATAAAATAGAAACAACCAGAAATAAAATTCTACCTATCTTAATTCACTTGAAAAATGAAGCAATTCTGTAAGGAGGCAAATTTTAAAAAATAAATAAGGTAAAACTAATAGCTTGTTGAAATATCTTTGGATTCAGTTTCAGTGTTAAGTTTTCTTAATCGCCTCTAAATTAAAGTGAATCTGATTAAACTGAACTCTGAGCAGGAACTTCTTAATATTTGCATCCAACTCACAATCCCTTAAAGGTCACAAAGGATCAAAAAGATCTTATTGTGCAAATGTATCAGTCAGGAGAAGGTTAAGGAAAAAACCCTCAATTGTAAACATACCCTGATCAGGCATAACATTATGACCAAACAGCATGCATGGTGAAGGTATGTTGTGTTTTCTAGTACCATGATGTTAGCATCATGCCTTAACTTCTTTAAGTTGAATGTTGATGTCTATAAAAAAGGTGATTGAAATAAAAATTGGCTAGAGTTTGCACTTTCGTTACAAAGCTTTTGAACCGGTTTTGTTTTTTGTATTTTTCCACATGAATACGTTAGTTTGCTTTTGAGTTGAACCATACAGGAGAAATGTGAAACTTAAGGTGGACATTGGAAAAAATTTATTATTGTCTACTCCACATCATAAATATCTGGCTATTCTTTTTTGTCTAAAGAAGAGAGCAGAGAGAAGGGGAGGAAAAGAAGTAAATGACCCAAGGCTGGGACCTCTGATGGTGCCCTTACTCCACCTTTGAGTCTAACACACCAAATTGAAATGAAAGCTTACCATTGACCAAAGCAGATATTTGATGAAGACACTTGACCACACATGCTATACAGATGATTGCTGACAATTCAAACCTTCTGTCAGGCTGGCAGCAAACAAACTGAAATTTGTACAACAAATAAATATCCTTTATTGTAGAAGAAAATTTGGTAAATCATGCTCAGCAGCTTTCCACATCGCCAGGTTTGGACTCAACAACCAGAATCCCAAAGCCATCAACCACTTTGAACAGGTAGCATTGTTTCATATTGTTATTTTACCCAACTTATTTTCACAGTTTTGGGGGTTTATTATTTGTTTACTGCTCTGGCAGTGCATTTATTTCTGCCATTTCTATGTTCTTATGCTGTCTTTCTCCAAACTGCTGGCTTTGGATTTGATCACTTCCAAATCAACCAGTCTGGCTACCAACACTTGGAGCTTTAACAGTGGCAACAAGCTTTGAAACAACAGAGAAATGCAACGTAGATGCAATCAAAAAGAAATACCACTTGAAATAAGAGTAATATACAAAAATATAATCAATAAGCTAATTAAATCTCAGAATAAATGTTCTATAATTTAGTGTTCTTTACAGTTTCCAGCACTTCTATTTTTATTTGCAACAACAGTAAAGAAAATTTAGCCTCCAAAGATAAAATATTGATTTTCTTTTTACTGAGCTTCAGCTTAGGTTTTTCTTTAAGGGAAATATTGACTTGACTGTTCTGCAATCAACTAGGAATCTTTACTAAACGTAATGCAGAGCTTTTGTTTGATCAGGAAACTGCAGAAGGAAAACAATGAAATATTTGTGTTGCTCAGCTGGATGTCAACAGAAAGATGCAGAAAATAAGGATATTGACTCCAATTAGCATACCCTACGGTGCCCATGACAACAGCTCTTTTCTGAGCATCAAACAAAAGGAGTTTCAAAATAAAAGCTGCAAATTCAAAATTATGGAAAGAAAAATCAAACAGAGACAGATGGAGATATCCTACCTAGATCAGGTGGGGCTCTTGTGCTTTTTGTCCAAACTTGTACAGACGGTCAGCCTCCAGCTTACAGCATGAGACCCCTCTGTTTGCAGAAGATGGTATCAGCCTCAGAGTCTCTATTCATCGGCTCAGAACTTGTTCAGGTCTGCAGATTGTCTCACATCCCGTCCAGTGCTGCTGATTGTTCTGAGCTTCGAAAGCGCACAGTGATACAGACGTCTTATAAATAACTGAGCGTGTCTGCAATCAGCTCCTGCCAACAGGTGTTATGAAACACAGGCCGGTCTGATGAAGCAGCTGAAACATCCTCCGGTGGGTTTATAAGGCCATAGAAAAAAGTTCCACGGAGAAAAAAGTATTGCTCAAAAAGTCAGCCTGAACAAAAGGGAGGAATCAGGGGATCTTAAAGTGAAGCAGAGCAAAGAAAAAGCAATTTCACTACAAAAGCTCAGTGCTTCAGAAGGTGCAAAATGTCTAAATAAATCAGTCCATGACCTTTAAATCTTTCATGGACAAACAGGCAGATGGATAAAAAAATTAATCATTTAACACAAAGGCACCTAGAATCAGGGCTCCTTCAAGATTTTTGAATATTTAGGTCCAATACTCTACAAACATCCCATAAAATTCCTTTATAGCATATATTTATTAAGAAGATGGGATTTCCTTTGTTGAATAATACATACAAAATACATTTAGGCGCAATATAATAACCACAGGTTCACTTAACATTCCTATAAGAAGATTATAAGGTTTTTCCTGTTGACTATAAGCGATTAGACTAACACACACTTACACACACACACAAACACACCAACAGAGTGACCTGTTGGTGGAAGGATGTCCTGTCACTGCAAAGGTAAACTCCCAACTGTGGGCCTGTGCTTTTTTCTAAAGTGCTAAATTTACTGCTGATATGGCCCGAAAGTGCCAAACCGCAAAGCGTATGCAGGGTGACAGTTCTTAAGTAGGCCACTGTTCGTTACCTCGCATCCTCAGATTAATTAGTGAGAGGTAAAACGACAGAGAAACAAACACTCCCAGAGCGGGCTGACTGTTATAATTTCACACTCAGGCAGTGTTCATCCTCCCCCCGCCTCCCTCCAGCACCAGCAACCTGCTTCTGACTGAGCGCCGGCAGCATCGGCGGCTCGGCGGAACACAGTGGGGATGAGAGCGCCCCCTCCCCGGCCTCCTGCTGTCCTCTCTCCCCGGTGCCCTCCGGACAGACCCTCTGCTCGTAATCCCGGTGTCCGACAGGAGATCCACTGAGGGCGATTCCTCTCATCTTTTAGACGGGAATGTTTTTTTCTGAGCTCGTCTCCTTAGTGCGTTCCCGCCTTATTGTGCATGTCAGAGATGAAGTGGCCAGAGATGGATGGGGGGTGGAGACGATGGAGTTTAACTGTGATCAAAAGCTACGGAGAAAGGAGGCGCATGTCTGGGAAAATGCAATGCATGCATGAGAGCGTGCGTGAAGCGCACCAGAGAGCTCCACACCTCCATAACAAGCAGCCAACAAACAATCAGAACAATTAAGATGGGACCTTCGGCTCCTTGTGCAGAAAAAAAGTACAACACATTCCACCTTGTGCAGAAATGAGAAGCAGATATGATCGGTCGGAAAGGAAGTCTAAAAACAAAGTGGATGCATCCCAGAAGCGGGCAGATGCTGATCACAACTTAGTCCTTCGTCCTCCTTCTCTCTAAAAAAGCTCATCCTTAGGAAATCCGCCCAGAAAGCTGTGTGACCCGACTGCTGCATGGATGGAGATTATCCTGCACAGGTGGATGGCAGGACAGTTTGGAGAGGCGGCGGCGGTGGCTGTGCACAAAATGCCCTGCGCCTCTCTGCTTTTCCCTCCTTCTCTCTGAGAATCTCCAGCAGAAAGAGACAGAGAGAGAGAAGCTAAAGAGAGAGAGATGTTCAGAAGGGGTGGGGCTGCATGGATCCCTGCTGGGACCTGGAGTGATTTTAAATACTCATCCTTTTTTGCCTCACTACCTCTCTTTTTCCTTCCCTCTCCTTCCTGCACAGCCTCTTAATCATTACTCGTTACCTCTCACCTTCTGCTGTCACATGCATGGGAAGAGCAGCATGAAATTCAGGGCTAAGGGCAACTGAGTGGGAGGAATGCAAGCACATTATTTAAATCCTCGGAAAAGGCAAGAGCGTATTTCTAACAGACACATTCATTCAAACACATGTAAGCGCTAAAATCTAGTAAATGTTTCAGCCCACCTCTTCGTGTTTAACATGGAGGATTGTCTGCGATGTAGGCTCGGTGGCTTTAAGAGTTTTACCATTTTGGTCTTTATGGTATCAAATTTTAAGGAACTTTCACCAAAGATACGATAATTATCGTAGTCATTAATAACTCACAATGATAGGCTATATATGGTCTGAGCCTCTTCAAGCAAAGCAGTAAAGTTAAAGTAACTCTACTTTCAGCCTCTAAATGAGGCACAATGGTTTCCAACCATGCAGCCATGACAACAATTTAGATAACTATTGTATTAGTTTTTAGTTTTCAGAGGGAATTATATACAGATGTCACAGTGTGCAGGTTAGTCAACAACTGAAGTGTGTCAGGCTAATAAACTGTTGTTTGCTAAATAGCATATACCTAGCTTACTGGGATACATACTCATAATAAATTAGAAAAGATGTAGTTTTAAAGGAAATAATTTATAGGTTAGTTAATGCATTTGAAAAATGCATTATTGTACGCATGATTGCATACAACAAACAATTGGCTGTGTTGATTCTGTTCCCAAATAACATAAGCAATGTGTACAATATGAGTAGAAATGTTTAACTTCAGTGGAAAGTCTCAACAGACTCAATAAATTAGTCACTAGTTGTGTTTTTGATCACTAGAGGGACCAGAATCAATACGTTGTTAACATTGCCAATCATCAAACTAAACTGAACACAATATCCAGATCAACCTCAAGGGTGCACTGTTGTGAATATAAATAACTTAAGGTTCATGTTTTCAATATAATTGTTTCTAGGATCTTTTGCTAATGTCATAGGTTTTTTTCTCTGTATCATCAGCATCTGTTTTAACAATGGTACATATTTCTACTTTGTCTTAAAAATAACTGACATTGACATCAGTGTTTCCCAAGGTGCACATACCAAACTTTGTTCCTATACAGTGAGATCGTAGCATTTAAATGTCCACACCAAAAAAGTTTTTCAGCATTAAGACATAATGTCAATATTTACATGATGGCAGGACTAAAACTATAGTACTCTCATTTTGGGTGCAAAAATGTTGCAATGCATAAGTATCCATGTCAACTTAATGAACTGCTCATTGGTAAAAATGTCCTCCTATAGGTGGATGCATGCTATGACGACACTCTACTTCTGCTTTCAACGCTCAAACGGTACTGGAAGTATCGCATTTTCAATCAGCTAAATCTTGTCTTTGTGTAGTTTTATGACAAAGAAAACCGAGCAGAAAAGATAACACTGTACTCCGCAGCAGCTTCGATGAAGAATCTGGTTAAACCGCCTCTACAATCTCTTCTCAGCTCATCTCTACACATTTTTTATTCAATAACATCTGCAGTTTCAGGACTCCAACAAAACATTTCACCTACCTTACCCCCCCATCGGTTCTTCCTTCTCTTTCTCCCCTCTTGTCTTTTATCCCCTCCCTTTCTTTTCTTTTTCCGCCAAACCTCACTCTCTCCGAACAGTCTGTCTGTCTGCTCTATAATTATTTCCATGGTTACCATTAAAGATGGCAAGCTTAGCCTGACGTACTATGGTAGTAATCTCTTGCTCTCCTCCGCCTGTTCCCTCAGTCCTCTCCTATCATCTGTCGTTTTCTTCCTCTTCTTCCTGTATTGCGTTGCTACGACTCTCTGCAGCCTTCTGCTTCTTCCCAGCACGATTCTGCTGCTACATGTGAAATCTACTAAAAACCAGCATTTCTTTTGCAAGTTGATGCAACTCCAGTATTACCATGAACACAATCCATAAGTAAGTTAGTCAACATTTGAATTGTTCCAAGAGCATTATGCATGTTGTGCTTACCCTGCTTTACTTTTCAAGAAAATGTGAGAGGCTGTACCACAAGTTTTCGGGTTTTGAAGCTGCTTTCATTCTCTCATTTATTGTTTTAAAACTGTTTTTCATGGCGCGACATTGCTTTAGAAATTTTGTTTTCAGCAGTGGAACAAGTAGCAACTTGGAGAGTTTTCAACAGTTTCACAAATCTGTAACAAACTGCACCTTCCAACATGAGATAACATCCTGTTGCGTTGTTCCACTTCCACACATTTCCATTTTTTTCCCCTGCCTGTGAGCTCACAAGCAGATTTGCAAACTACCTCAACAATTGTATGTCAGTTGCATAAAAAGTCTGTCAATCTGACAAACAATGCTTGCTAAGATCACGACTCATAGCTTCAAAGGCTGAAAATCTGTTACCCCAAAATATGTGATATTTCACTGCAAATCAGGGTTTTACTAGATAAAACTGACATGTAAAGGCAACTTCAGCATATAAATTGGAAACATATTATGGGTCTAAAGAACGAAGGATTGCTCACACTTGTTTTTCAGAGGGACTTATTGGTATTCTGTGCAGGAACAGAAAAACACTAAACCAAAGGTGGAGAAAGGGGCCGAGTTAAAAAGTGTATGGAAGCAGCTCATGAAAAGGCAGAACACACTGAAATGGTACACATTTCATTTTCAAGTACAGACAATATATCTGAGTCATTTACAAAGCAGCCAAAGTATCTACAACACCTGCCAACAATGATTGACAAGAAAACAGACTTACGATTGGTCCACTTAAACCACCTAGCGTGACAGAAGACGATCCAAGAGCGAGGTGCAGTTTAGCGAAAGCAGCTTCAGAAGTCATGAAATTAGGTCCTCATTGCTGTTTATGCACTCCATAGAGTGTTTAGCCCTCAGGGGATTAAGAGTGTACGACAATAAATTTGCATGTCAGTTGCATGACTGCTATGCTGGCAAAGCAGCATCAGCGTTTAAGAGCAGCAAAAAGTCAACCAATTAGAAAGAAAATGAAAATGGAACAGAAAAGGAATCATACTGGTTTAATTTCAGAAGACAATGAATATTATGTTTCAGCCGCTCAAACTGTTGGCACCAAAGAGGCGCCGTATTGAGGCAAAGACTCAAATAATCAAAAAGGCAAAGGCAAAAAATACTCTAAGATGTCTTGGTCAATAGATAAGTACAATTATGGCTCAAAGGATATGAGACTCAGATGCTTGCAGCAGGAGAACTTCCTCCTTCAGAGCGGTATTCCTCGAGGAAAAGGTTTGTGTGTTTGAGGGAGTTGTTGGATGTTGCATGCGGCTCATTCCCAGGAGCTTTCTGTGGAGGAAGGGGGTTGCATACCTCTAAGCTAATGGAATATATTTTGGTATTTCATGATGTCATGCAGCTCTTAGGCAGGTAAGCTGGTGCCCAAGTCCAGTCTTCCTCTAACATTCCTTCGGCTTATGCATCTTTTCTCCATCACACATGAATCAAACAAATGACACATTAGCAGGGCTCTGCAGAGCTGAATGGCTGCTGATGAGGGAATTCAGACATTTTATTCAGGTATGTTGGAGCAGACGTGAACCCAAATGTTGCAGGATATCTCTCAAAGTCTGGACTTAGACATCCCTGTTGTAGAGGGTACATTGCCTTATTTGGTGTTGAAAGAGATGTCGTATTAAATTTGGCTATTATACTCCATTAAATTACAAAACTTCCTGTATGTTCCTTATCCTGCAATTCAACAGATTACAATGAAGAACACACATCTGCCGACCTGTTCACAAATAAAATAGCTAAAATCGCAACATAATCAGATATATGGAGATGATTAGGTCATGTGCAAATTATCCATACCTGCCATTCCGTTATTTGTGAAAAGTTATACGAGCTGTTAATTCAATTTATTTCTCAAATTAAATTGACCTCAACAGTGGCAAATATTTATAAAACCCTTGTTCAAATTTAGTGACACATTCTGTTTGCATTGATTACATAAACAGCTTCTTGAATTAAAAATTAATGATATGATTCCAAACTGTTATTGGAAACACTCAATCTTTATGACTCCTAATGATAGAGATAGTTAGTTATAATGACAAAAGAGTTTTATCTGCTTCTTATCAGATGAAAGAAACATTTTTCTTTCAGTGATAAAAAGGCTAAAATTCCTCTGTGTCACAGATAAGCATAACTGAAAATTATCTATGCCATATTCAGAAACAAAAATGAAAGTTGAAAGAGTGCAGACAGTGTTGTGAAACTGACTTTAAACTTTGTCCTGAAATTCAATTTGAGTTTTAACACAGAGTTCACTGTCTTGTTAATGAGACTCTTTAGTGCATATCTGAGTCTCCGTCCTGCCTGTCATACATCTGGAGCTGGAAGGTGTCTGTTTTCTTTGGGTGAATATTTCATATCCTTTGGACCGGCGGAAACAGCACAATAAACCTTTGTGTCGTTTTGCGGATGTAGAAAATTAGATTATGTGACATGCATCGGAATCAGTATATTGTCATTTTGCTACAGTCGGGGAATCTGTCTTTGCTTTTTTAACAATATCATACTTATGGAAGTCAATATGCTCAATTTAAATTAATTTAATCAAGCTGATGGTACTGAACTGGATTATAACTTGATTACATTGGAAAGTACTTATGTGTTGGCATCAACTGGAATAAACGGATTGGATTTGAATCTGACTGTACTGGATTAACTTCTAACTGAAATGAGCTGCTATACCTGAATTTCTTTTTTTAAGCATCAAGAGATTACTTTTGGTGCACACTGGCTCAGCTTACTGTAAATAAAATACATATATTTATGCACCTATGCTTGATTGTTTCATCTTTCTCCCTGAATATTCCCCTAAACTTTTGGACCCACATTTTTTTTTTGAGGTTGCATGACTGTGCATTATGCGGTGCTCTCCCCTCCCCTCCCTTGTCATCCCAACGGCGGCTGAGGGATCGGCTCCACTTGCAGGGGAACTACTGCTGAGCAGACACCACCCAGTGTCAGACCCCATGTTTCAGATGGATAGATAACGGGGGATTTGGAGCTGACAGGAAAGGAATGAAGCAGAGGAGAAGTAACAGGAATCACAGTGTGACAGCCAGACTCCTGAGAAGCGGGAAGAGAAAATGGAAAGAAGGGAGGGGACCAAGTGGTGGGCTTTCAGAAAGCTCTGCTGAGAAACTCTTGTATTTTGTGACAGGCTGACGGATGGTTGAACAAGGAGGACAGGACTCTACATGTGCACTGAGCCACCTTACCAGGCCTTACGCCAAGACATGGTGACAATGAGAGCCACAGCTGCTGTGAAATAGACTGCCAGGTTCAGAGAATTGTTTCTCTTCTTTTTCACCTCTATATGGCCTTTCGCTCAAAACCAGCAGAACGGGAAGAGTTTTACTCATAGTGGGGATTTGACAAGGTCTTTAAAGAGGCAACGATATGTAAAATTAACTTTTTTTAGCTTTAAATCTTCTTATGATGTTATTCCCTCATCAAAAACATACCTGGAGTGTTACCTTGATGAGAAATCTCCCAGGGCAATCATTCAGCTGTGCAAAAAGCCTAGATGGACCTAGCCCCGCCTTCAAATCAGCTCCTTCAGACTAGCCACAAGCAATTGGCAAAAACCTGGTGCAACTTCTACTGAGCTTATTACAGGAGCTACTTCTGAGTGCAACGTTGCTAAAAACATTGTTAAAGGGTTAATAGAAGAGCCATGTTGTGATGACTTTGTGAAGTCAGAGTTTCAGAAAGAGCAGGAGGTTTTAAAAAGACAGACGCGTTTTTTTCAAGGCGATAAAATCCAAAGTCTTTTGAGTCATATTTGATATATAGAGCATTTCTATAACATAGTTACTTAATTGAGCTATAAAATGTCTACATGTGCCTGAAAAAGACATAATACTACCCCTTTAATTTATTTACAGACAACAGAGCAGTGGAAACCAAAGAACAGCAATTTTACTCTGTAATAAAACAACAGTCCAGTGAAAATACGAAAAAGGTTGTTAGATTCTCATTTGTTAGATTCCCATTCCACCCTCTGCAGTTTATCTAAGCACTGATTGTACAATTGACATCGCCAAAAGTTTCCCAGTTGGTTACAGCAGTTAGAGAGCAGAGTGTCGTATTTAAATGCCAAATGCAACAGGGACTCAGCATGGCTACACTCTGCCTGTGACATTTTAGGAGAGAAAACGTGTTTAACCTGGGCTGATTTTTATGAAGAGAAAAATGCATCAAAGCATAAACATTTTCTAACTTATGGAAAAGTCAAAAGAAATCAGCCAATATTTCAGGAGGAGAATTGTGGAGCCACAATTACAACAAACTATTGTGAGAAGCTTGTGGAAAGAAACCCAAAAGTTTTGACCCAAATCATAAAGTCCAACAGTAACACTACCAAATACTAAAGAAATGTATTTAAACTTCTGATTTTGAAGATGTGGACAGATAAATCTCTACCTTTCTCTTATGATTGTGGCATTAATCCAGTAGAAATAATTTTGACTATTCTGACCTAAAGCAAGAGACGTTTGGCATAAATGAGGGAAAAGAAAGTTGTTATGCGTCTTCTTAGTCGATATAAGTAAACTTTTTGCTTCAACTGTGAAAAAATATCAATAAATAAAAAAATAAATAAAAATAACAGACATTGCTATGTACACACCTGAAACCTGCAGTAGAAAAAGGACAAATGAAAAAGAATTCCTTGAAATTGTTTCTGTTCTCAGATTTCTTAAAGTAGTTGAATCCAGCTGCTAACTTCAGGCCAGAGATGCTCAGGTTTAAAAGGATATTTAAAACATTTGTAAGAGATTTTATTGCATGTTACCACCACATTATCACTCCATAATTTTATGTCTTTTTTACAGGTTGAAATCGGAGTTCCTCCTCTTATAATCACACATTTTCTACCTTCAAAACACAGAAACCTGCTAACAGCACACCGTCCGCCCACCAACACAGCTCCAGATTCCAGTTATTTCAAAGTCATTTGTGACTCATCAATACTTGTCAACTGCTGCTGAGTTTCAGCATGTGGAATAATCAGCTGAGACGGTGATCAATGAACAGCCAAGTAATGCACTTCCACCCAAAGTGAGAGGAAGGAAGGAGAGTTTTTAAAGAAGTCTGATTCCACACTGTGAGACAATCATGGCTGTAATTCTCCTTCAGTTACAATCATCATCAGCAATTTAGTATAATTTCAGCCAAGAAAGTTAGAAAAACATATGATTATGTAGACAAGCAGATGGTAAGTGGAAGAACTCTGCATCTGGACTGAACTTCAAAAACCCAAAGACCAAAATTATTCCCTGATCACCGTCACAAAAACAAAGCAGAGATACAGAAAATTCAAGGATTTTATATTTCTGAATATCAAAGGCATAAACATGGAACTTCACTGTAACATATGTTAAAGCTGCACAACAACATGAACATATTGTTAGCTTTGTCACATCCACCCACACCATTTGGAAATAAACCCCTTGTAGGAATGCTGCGATGTAAACCTGACTCAGACCTGCTGGGGGGGAGTGTGTGTGGGGGGTTGTGGGGGGGGGGGGTCCTTTTATGTCTTGAAAAAGACTGTCTTGCGTGTATGTATATACCCGATGGTCCGGGCTAAAATAGCAAAATGATGAAATTAATACATTTTCCAACTTTTTTTGTCTTTATTACTTAATTCATTCTAACCAGAAAATCTGATTTATCTACTAACAACAAGATATATAATCAAAGAAGCTGCAAAAAAATGCAGAGATATTTATAATTTTTTTTTTCATTAACTGTTTCCACAAGTTATCTGTACTTATGACTCAGAAGTTGCTGACCTTGCTAATATCTGCATTTTATAAGAGGAGCTAGGAAACTAAAAACTTATACTGCAAAAAATATGACTTTTATTTCATACCAAACAATGTAATCATGATTTAACCACAATATGATCTTCATGACTTCAGATAGACTTGATAAAGTCCTTTTATCACCACCATACAATGCAAACATGGTTGCATAATTCCTTGCGTAATGTACTCTATGCATTATGCATTTCAGTCCAGAGTATGTGCATACAGGAAAATAGGTAAGTATAAGTATGAAAATATTTTATATGTACATTTATTTAGCCAATTATTACAAACATGACTCATCTCTTACTGAAGCAAAATAATTAAAAAGCTGATGAGAAACTTCATTTTCTTCTGGCTGAGTGAGGAATTAAATCGTTTAAAGATTTTCGGCTGTGCTAACAGCCGTTGACTATCAGAGTTTATCTTCCAGTCCCATTATTGATCCTCTGCCGCTCTGTTCATTAAGCTGAGCTATAAAACAACTTAGGGAGAAGCTGAAGCTCACAGAATCTCCCAGTCGCCTCCTTTAAACCTTTACAGAGACAGTCAAGATCATAAATGTCCATATGTTTCCTGAAACGTAATTTTTTAGAAGGTAATAAGTAAAAATCTTCAACAACCAGGTTGTTGGTGCCTGTCGCGGTGGCAACCCTCGAACCCGTTGGTGGACACCTTTGGTGAGGGATGCTGTCAAGCTGAAGAAGGAGTCCTATCGGGTCTTTTTGGCCTGTGGGACTCCAGAAGCAGCTGATGGGTACCGGCAGGCGAAGCGGCATGTGGCTCGGGTGGTTGCTGAGGCAAAAACCTGGGCGTGGGAGGAGTTTGGAGAGGCCATGGAGAAAGACTTCCACA
>NW_015114355.1:0-65002 GCF_001443285.1 Poecilia latipinna | reverse complement strand
TTTTTATAAAATATGAAAAATGTGAAGTCTCAACATTTGTTGCACTTGCCGACATAATTGTATCTTTAGTGTAAGAAAATTATACCGCACTAAATATTTAATGTACAAGGGTCAAAATAAAAATTGAGGAGACTGTATGTTGTTATACATTAGTATGTACAACTTTACATAAAAATATTTATCCAATTATTGCCAGGTGAAATATTAACACATCATATTACCATGTCTCCAAAAAAAACCTTATTTTAAGATATTCAGTTTCTATTTTAGACCAACAAAATTTAAAGTAACTTTTAACAGTTACATCTGGTGTGAATAAAACCATATTGACAAAAAAGTAAGAGTATAAAGTTCCTGAGAAACAGGTAGTTTTCAGGCAGGAGTAGGAAAAAATGCAAAGGACATTTCATCTCGACTGAAAGTCACTATATTTTATTTAAGAACAATAAAGCAAATCAACCAAATGTATTTAAAATAAACTGGGTTCATATTAGTCATTTAAAGCTTGTTTTGTGTACCGAGAGCAAAAATAGAAAAGCAAGTCATTTATTTCTGAGTGTTATATCTCAAATTGTAGATGCAGCATGAAGTGACAGAAGGCAGAAAACTAATTAACAGTGTCTCTTACATAAATAGCAATAGTTGTATTGCTTCAGTCTCTGCTGGCAGGTGTTTCCGGCTACATGAGTAGAAATCAGAACCCAGCATGAGATTTAGAAGGCCTGCTTGTTCGGAAATATGTCATCATGTCATCTTAGCTTAACGGAGCAGGAAACCACATTCGGAGGTTGCAACAAAATAATGAGATATCTTGAAAATGAAAAATATGTCCATGTCCAGCTGGAGTGTGTTTTTTTTAAGAGGCGGCATTTTTTGAACAAACTAATCAGCAAGTTGAAGGCAGTGGAAGGCAAAAGGCTAGTATGACATTTCTAACATGACTTACATAAAAAATGACAGTGGTGCAGTTGATTTGTTCAAGGTCAGGATTTCCAAGTTCAAGGATGGAGAACAAAATAAAGATTGAAATATTTACTCAGAAAGGTCGAATGTCCTTGAGGAACTCATAAAAACCAAAGTCGAAGTTGCAGAAATGAAAATTATATTTGCATTTCTGACAGTTCTTAGCCTAAATGAGTAGCACAATGTATTATTTCTGAACAGGTTGCTTTAGTGTTAGAATGCAAAAAATAGAAAGAAATATGTTTTACTGGCTTGTATTGATCAGTGACAGTCAACTTGGTCACTGATTGCAGTGACCCAATTGTTATTGCTTTCTGGTTTACAACTAGAACGCAGTCAAAATGACACCAGTGCTGAATGGTGCCAATTTTATTTTATCAAACAAAGTGAAAAAAGGAAAAAAATAAGATTTGCTCTTTGAAACTGTTTCTGTCAGCAAACTACAAAATCACTGTCAACACAACATGTGCTACTTTTTTGTTTGAACATTTTGCTGCTGTTGTCCATCTACCTTAAGGTTTGATGTTTTGTGTGTTGTGTGTAAAAATCCCAGTGGATCTCAGTCTGTCACCAACAACCATCTCAGGTTTAAAGTCACTTCCATCTCTTTTTCTTCCCATACTTGTGAACTTCAACAATTCCATATCTCCTTGTCTAAATATACTGAAGTGCTGCCACATAACTGGCTTATTTACTGCTCGTGTTAACGAGTTATTGAACAGATTTACCAAATAAAGTGGTTGGTGAGTGTAAAATGTGACAATGGGCCTCTGTGTCATGTCAGTATTGGCTTCAGCCACAATGTTATATAATGTTCTTTTACTCTTTTGATTATCAGTATACTGACATGTTTATTGTGGCTCCATTTTTAAACTCTGGGCAGCCAATGGCAGATATTCCAGTCCAATTTATTTTTATATAATCAGTTTTGTCCTTATTCTTTTATATCTTTATCATGTAGAAAGTTTCTTTAGGCACAAGAACATAGATGTTTGAAATCTGTGAACTAAAGCAGCAGTAAGTTCAGTTTGCCAATCCGCTTTTCCTTCCACTAATGCAGAGGAGAAACTATCCAGTGCAGATTGTTTATTAAGAGAGGGCGATGGGCAATATTCAAAAAAAGAAAGGCAATTATTGATCTGATTCAGAACCTGTTTGCATATTGGCCAACCTCTACATTTGAAAAAGATTTTGACTTTTGCAAAAACTGTATGATCAGCAGCATCAATATAGAGCATGTGACTTTAATTTTTAATGTAGAAAAATGTAAGACTTAGACTACATAATGCACATAGAAAGCTGTAACTTTTGTTTTATAAACTAGTGTAGAGATATTTGATTATGCAGTTAGTAAGTAATTATTTCTATCGTGTGAAAAGAGCTTTGAATCTAACTCCGAAATTATTAGAGAGGATTTCTCATTAAAGCACCCCATTAAAGTAACAATGGGAAAATTAAATGACCACTTCAGACTGAGCCAGTCCTTAGTTCTGTCACGATCTGTGTTTGTGTGTTTATTTTTGAGTTTTTCTGTGTAGTGCTGTTCCCTGTGAGTCTCTGTCCTGTCCTCCCCGTTTGTCTCCCAGGTGTGTCTCGTCCCCTTGATTACCCCGTGTGTATTTAAGTCCACCTGTAGTCTCCGTCTTTTGTCAGATCCTCGTCGTTGTTAGCGTCATTCCTCATTCTTCGTGTCCTACGTCAGTTCGCAGTTTCCTCAGTAGAACTGTATAGTCCTGAGGTTTCATGTGTCAGTCTTTGTCAGTCGCTACCGGTATTAGCTGTGTGCTAACGTGCTGCCTGTCCTGGACTGTGAGATCTTCATTAAATTCATCATCTTCTCCACACCTGGGTTCTCTGCGTCTCTCCTCACCACCACCAACCATACCACTTCATGACAAGTTCAGTTTTCCTCTCACAGCTTATCCACTACCTTCAGTGTTGCTATGGCTGCAAATAACATAATACTATTTCTGTAACAGCTTCTGCAGTGTTTTGAAATTCCCACAGAGCTTACCTTGATGGCTCAAACACTCTACAGCCAGCAGTTCTGTAACTGTTATTACCACGTAAATTACTCTGTCCTTCTGCACTTATACCAACTGCAGAAGTTCTCAACCTGGGTTTCACACCCGGGAGACAGTTTCATTTGACAGAGGTCAAATGCTGGAAAAGTGAGTCATTAGTCTTGAGGAGTACAGTTCAAAGGTCTAAGCTAATTTGCTTAAACATTTTGGCTGCTACGTGTAAACAGTAGTGATTGGCTATAATAGTAAACATTTTCTCTGCACTTTAGCCTGGTTGCATGTCTACACAATGGACGGCCTGTGATATACTTATGATTATTTAAGATTTACCAGTCCATGTCTTTTATCTCACAAATTTGAAATGTTGACCTTTTACTCAATTGGTCCTTTTCAAATTTAGGCTTTTGTCCCAAAGATGACCATTTCATTAACCCTGACTACCTTTAGACAGCAGTAGACACCTTTGTGACAATATATTTTCGCCTTTCCGTGTTGCAATGCTGTATTGCAGATTGCAATGCTGTATTGCTGGAAGGCATTGTTGATGCAACAAAATGCAGAAAAAAACTTTATCTGCTTGAGCTTCATGTATTTGTGATATTCTTGGAACTGGAACATGGTCAGAGTTGTCGGCTAAAGAAAAATTAATCTCTGTGTGTGTGTTGAAGCATTAGGACGCTGCTGTGAAGAAAGTAAAGTCTAAGCAAGAAAACTTAAATTCCCAAATGGTTATATTACACACATGATTAAAATGCGCTCTATTAACCGTCTTTTTATGTAACAATCATGTTAATTATACTGGAAGGTATTTTGTACAAATTTAATGTTTCTTCCAAACTTTTGCTCTACAGTACACTTCACGTACAAATGATACAGAATTTATGTAAGCTCTGTTTTGTACAAAAATATGGTAAATGGCATGTGCTTGATTTGCACTTTATTCAGTCCAAAGGACTCCAAAGCTCTTAAGACTATTACTCCCCCACACATACATTCACACACACATTCACATGCTGATAGTGGAAAGCTACACTGTAGCCACAGCTGCTCAGGGGCTTTCTGACCACGACTACCAGGAGAGGTGAGTGAAGTGTCTTACCTAAGGACACAAAGACAGACGGAGCAGAAGGGTTTGAATCGGCAGCTCACTGGTTACAGGATGAACTCCTTTCTACTGAGCCACTGTTGCCTGTAGCTTAATCTCATGTTATGCTATGCAGATGCTTTGTCACACCTGATGAACTTTGGTATGGTAAATGTAGCAGATGCACATGAGGAACTTTGAGGGAAATGACAAAGAGCTTCTTAACCTCCAAATCATTAAAAGGAAATGGATTTCTTTAACATAAATCTATGTAAAGGCAATGCAGCAAATCAGATCTGTTTCCACCTCCAGGTACAGCTGAGCCTGAACATAACACTTCATCCTAAATACTGGAGCTGTGAAGTGCATGCAAATTCTTTTTAAAACGCTGGTTGTGCCGGGCATCTGCCAGGTGTGAATGTGAGCAAGTCAGTGTGAAGCTGGATGTCGCTGAGCGCACATACTCAGCAAATATTTTGAAAAGTATGCAACTATGGTGAGAAAATGACTGCCATTTTGTCAGAAGGTGATGCTGGTGTGGACTACTTTAAGGCCTGCAGGGGTTTAAACATATTTAACAGCTGTTGGAAGCAGTTTATTTCCCACTGGTGCATATGCAGATGTGCCAGACCTCCAGAGTGCCGCAGGGGAAACTGTCAAATGAGCTGATGTCGTTTGATGTGGCACATGTGAAGGCATGTCAGTCTGTCTGCTTCTTTTGATACGTTTCGACATCATAACGATGGTTATGCATTTGTAATGCTGCTACAAAGCAACTCAAGCCCTAAAGGTAAACATAAAAAAAGTTTTTAACAACTCCAAACTTAATCTTTTTTTTCTCCTTGAAAATGCAAGAAGGGAAGAAACACAAGATGTTCCTCAACTTTGAACAGTTTGTTCCCAACTATTTTAAGGTTAAAACAACAAACTTCTTAAGTACACACATTACTGAAGAAATGTAGGCACTGTTGAAACATCAACATTTAATTAGCTGCTAGCTTCATTTTGAAAGGCCAACAACAAACAATTTTTTATGCCAGGCCAGTTTAGGTCACTGGTTTAAACTTCTTTCACTTCACAGTTCTGCAATAAAAACCATAAACCTCCTATTATAGATAATAATAACTAATCTGTAAACTTTATTTTAACATTCCTTTTTTGTCACTATTTTGGTACCATGATCAACCTGGAATCTAATGTTGCAGTAAATTGTTGCATAAAATATCTAGACTTTTATTTTGAAGAGTATTTGTAGGTTTTAGTTTAAAAGGCCAGCATAACTTTTTCACTACAGGTTTCATTTCATTAGTCATGTGGAAACTACAATACAGTAGATTTGTTGGTTTTACAATGTACCACTGTCTAGTCTGTAACAAAAGTAAAGAAGAGAAACATTTAAAAACTTACATCTCACAAAATATCAAACACCAGAAAATAGGTCAGGAATTATTTGCTACGAAGTGCCAATTGTAGAAAAAAAACTTTTGTAAACGTTTTTATTTTTTTCTCAGAAACAGTTTGCAGTTCATTAATGCCATTTAAATGACAGCTTTTATTGTTTTTAAGTAAGCACAGGACCTACAACTCAAGCAACTCAGAAAACAGGGATGAACCGAGAGGGTTGTATCAAGAAAGTCATCCAACATAAAACCAAATCAAATGTGAATAACAAATAAATATGTTTCACTGTGACTCGTGATCAGAAATAAGTGAGGATGTTCTGCTACTTGCATCACTCTTTCTGCAATTATAGTTGTTTCATGGACCACCTAAAATATGGAGACTGTAATTAAAACAGAGGGAAGTTCACATCATATGCACATGACTTACTTCTCTGCTATTTATAACCATGATTTCCTAGCTAATTTTCATGCATTCACTCCGTTTCTGCAGACAGTAGAGGCAGAAAGCTGGTGTGGCTCCGGGGTGTGAATGAACACGTAATAAATACAGGCACAGATTACACTACAAACAAGGAAGTGTTCTCCATCACAGAGTGAAATTGCATGCCTGAGGGATAGAAAGTCTTTAATAGAGGAAGTAGGTAAGTAGAGATGCAGAAAATTGTTTTGTTTGTTCAGTCTGAAAGATGGAAGCCATGCTGTGAGTAGATTTGTTTAGTAAGAGACGATTTTTACATAATTAACCCTCAGAGCAGAGAGGTTGTCTTTAACAGACCACATCAACATGAATAAACCCAAGACCCAAGCATTGAATTAAAATTAAAATTAAAATAATCTTACAGACAAACCTAGTCATACAAAGTACTTTCTTGTCATATTAAAGATATTATTTGTAGTCTGTTTAAATGTTTATGTCTTAACTTATTACTGAATATGCGAAAATTACAGTATCTATTTTTAATCTTTTACACTTCGCTTCTTTTAGTCGTGCACCAGCTGAGTTGATGTGACCGACAGGAGCTGGATTCTGTCTGAAAATCACATTTCTGTTAGCAAAACCGCTGACCTTCATAACCTGCCACTGCAATCTCAAGGGTAAAATACTCCTGATTTATCCATACAGGAATAATCGTCATCACCTTTTCTTTTAACATCTATTACTTTATAATGCATAAGTATGTAATTTCTGCTGATATTCCAGTGAAGACTGCAGTATCTGCAGAGGCCAGTATTTTGGCTTCTTGAGGGTACTTCATTCAATGATCAGTAACCTTTATATAATGCATTTTCTCTGGATCTTTGGATTACACTGTGTTTCTACTTCAATATGCAAGTGACTAAACTTAAAAGAGACAAGATATTGATACTCCAAGTCTCTTTTTATGGCCCTTAAACCTACACACTGCAAAAACACAAAATCTTACCAATTATGTTTGTCTATGTTCTAGGGCAAATATCTTAATACACTTAAAACAAGACAGAGATAATATAAAACTTTTCAGCAAGAAATAGCAGTCTGCTATAAGCCAATAATTCTTCAATATTAATGAAAATAACTTGTTTTTCACTTATATCAAGACAGTTTTCCCAAGTTATGAGTGAACTGACACTGCAGAATCTAGACTTATTGTTTCTTTCACCAAAACGATGTCGTCAGTATACTGTATTAAATCTGCTTTTTTACTATTTCTTCCCAAAAAAACCTAAGTGCAGCTGGAAGACGTGATTTTCTGGGGACTGTGTCAAGTAAGTGGGTGGTTTATTAGCTGTAATGACAATGGATGCCTTCTAACCCGGGTCTTTGACACTGATTGTGTGTTTGTTTGACTCCTAAACACACTCTGTGTGTCTACGGATGCCTGATGTAGCTCATCAGTAGATGTCTAATATTAATTATATGCCGCGAAGATCAATAACCGACATCTTGTCAGCATCTCAGCTGTGAAGCTACTGAGATGCATTTAATTAGCTTCTAAAGTCGCACAGCAGATATGAGCACGTAAAATGAGCCGCCAGAGCAGAATCCATGAAACCAAATCTATCTTAGGAAGGAAAGGCACTGGGAATCTACATTTGGGTTCACAGACAGTCAGGAAACAGAGTTTCTTTTCTGCACAATCTGAATAAATACTATAAAGTAAAACATTTATGTGATCGCAAAGAAAACTGTTTTATTGTGTATCCAACCTTAGAAAATCAAACAGCTGAAAGATACGCCGACAGGTTTGAAATTGTGCTTTCCACACGTTTCAAACACCTTGAAATCAATTAGATTTTAGTTCTTAACCCTTTCAAAGAGGCTTAAATTCTCTTATCATTGCTTGGCAGATTCAAAAAATAAATAAAATTTCTCATGGACCAGATGTACAATTTGCAGAATGCAGTTTGTGTGAGCAAAACATCGACCACAACTTCTAATGTTGGCCAAGAGCTAAATTGCTGTAAAACTGAAGACGTCTGTGTGTGCAGAGCTGCTGGCTGTCACTTAAATCGAGACAGGACTTGTTTGATTTATCTGCTCTTTGTCCATCTGTGCATGTTGATAAGGCAGGATGATATAGCTGACCGCTACATCACACCAACCCACGGGGTCTAGCGCTCAGAAAGACATTTCAAGTTATGCAATAGCCTCATTTACATATCACTTTGCATAAAAATTGAAATAAATGATGTTGGTATCACTGGACTGTGATATAACCCAGAAATGCCAGCTGCAAGCTAACGCCTTTAGGTAAGAAGAGACAGATAACTGCTCCTCAAGCAGGTGGTGGGAAGAAACTGAAATATAATTTATCTAAAAAATGAGTGAAGGTAACGATGAATCTTTGAAACCAGGTATTCACTAAAGTTCCACAGAGTTCAGTACATTGATGAGTTATAGCTTCCATTTGGGAAGAAATTATATAAAAACCCTCAACTGTCTGAGACATGCATGTCAATTGGAAAATTATAAATTTTCAATTGCATGGTTTTTATTTTAAAGCAGAGAAGAAGTTGTTATTTTGACTCAGAACATCTAGAATGTAAACTGTTCAGTGAATTGCTAAGGTTGGCTTTAGGTTGATGTCCAGCAACATTATAAAGAACCTTGGTGCCATCTTTGACCAGGATGTGGTTTAGATCTAAACAGGTGTCTGAGTCATTCTTGTCTCACCTGTGCAATATTCCTAAAATATCCATTAAAAAAAAAAAAAAAACTAACCCATGCATTTGTTGTTTCAAGACAGGAATACTATGTGTTCATTTTCAGACAGTCTAATAAATTCAGCTAATTGCTGAATCCAGAGTTTTGGAACATATTGCTCCAATTTCAGCTTTCCTTCAGCTATTTATTAGGCTCCTCTCACGTTTAGCCAGCCACCCAAACCTGGTTTGCTATCCAATAATAACAAAAAAAGATTAACACAAAATGTTCATGAATCTTATTGACTAACCTGGGTTATCCTAAGCTATATTTTGAGTTTTGTAGCCAAATACTTTGGCTGGTTTATAACATACTGACCATCATTCCCTACTCCACTGTGCTTACTCTCCTTACCTGCATGCATTGCTGTTGCTACCAAGTTTTCTTTTTGGTTATTTTGTCATTTAAAGTATGTTTGGGCAGAAGATTCCTGGTCATGTTTATTCCTGAATAAATGTTTGCTCAGAGTGAGGTATTGATAAGAGACCGTGATTTAAAGCAACCTGTTGGATTCCATTGAAAGAAAAATAAATAATGAGCAAAGAAAATGGAACAGAAATGAAGTCCACACAGATAATCTGGTTTGCATAATGTATTAACTAATTTAGGACTCAATCAAAAAACCTCCTGGTAGTTTAATATTTGATTCCTGGAAATTAACACATTTGGAAAGTTGAATCTTGCAGAAATTGAAATTCCAGACATAAAACATCTGGTATGAAATTTATTGAAATGTTCTTACATGGAGAGAACTTATGGTAACCAGGAATATGTAGGTTTGTATAGTTTATTTACACTATTTATATAATGTGCAAGTAAGAGAGGTGAAGAAAACAAAAAAGAAAAAAAAGAATGAATGAAGAATTTCTTCATTCCTAAATTTTACATCCACAATACAAATATTTGAGGTTTCAATGCCCCAGTTTTTATTATTATTATTATTATTATAACCACCTTTTAGGAGTGACTTTGCAACCACTGCTTCAATAAACTACAAAATAATTTATGAGCAAAATATTTCCGTAAGAAACTGTTTACCAAAGCGCAGAATTACTCATACAGTGTTCTGACACAGCCCAGTGGACATGCAGCCTTCAGACAAGCACAGCGCTCATTTGCAGCTCTCCTCCAGGAGACCTCCATGTCCATGTCCATCAAACACGGAGCAGAACGGCGGAGGAGAACATTTGTATTCATTCCCCGCTGCAAAACAAAGACAGCTCGACGATTCAGCAAATCTCCCTGAACACAAACCCCCCCGAGCTGCTTGGGGGAAAAACTTCACTTTGCCTGCAACTGGAGCACAAGGTTAATAAACTATCAACCTGCACAGCAGAGTGCTCACAGTGATGCACTCTGCTGCTGCTGTGGCTGCGCTCTAACTATGCAACTTTTCTTCTCCCATTCTAATTAAAAATATATATATATTAAAACATGAAATGATAATTAATTTTACTTCTACTTATTAAAGGTTTTTTACAGGAATTTTCTTTGGAAAGGAGTGAAATGTTTGACCGTGACTGACTTCTTGAAAGGCTGAAAATTCTGATGAAGGAGACTTATTTCATGGTGGCAGGTATTTAAAAGGTTGACTGAGAAAGACAGTAAGCATATAGGTTGCTCTCTGGTGTAATTTAAATTCACATTAAACGTAGATGTAAAGGTCAACTGTAGCAAACTGTCACAAATCAGGGATCAGAAATAAAGCTCAGTCAGGGATGCAGAGATGAATGTAAATTTGCAGCATAAGATTAGCCGCCTTGCGTTAGATGTACCGTCAGCGGAGACGGAGGATCAGTGGCATTTTAATTTCATGCCTTCTCTCATATTTCGCTGGTTTCATTTTAGGTAGCAAGGCTGTCATCTTGATTTAATGGGCCAAGGCGCCACTTCACAGAAAAGCACAATAATTGAAGGCGAGGGACATCATTTCAAGTATTGATCCGTCACACAATGCTAGACTTGATTGTGGATTGGAAATATTGCAACTAAGCAAGTTAAAGTGTAAGAAAACATTCTTATATAGCTGCTTCCTGGAAAGGAAGTGTGCAAGTTATGAATGTTAAGAGTGGTTTACCTCAAACAGTTTTTTAACTTTCAATGAGAGAGTCTTTATTTGTAGGCCCTCTACACGATTAAAGTGGTACTAAAATATAACTAAACAGCCAGTATGTGGATGGTCTTTGCAGGCTCTGGTGGAGCAGCTCCTCTGGACCAGGTGATGCACTCAAACAACTTCCATTGGGCGGCCATGCTGTCTTGTTTTGGTGACAGAATATCAGGTCTGTTCTACTGATCACATTCCTCTCATACTAAGGTTACAACCTCATCACACTCAGAACACTGTCAGTGAGCCAAATACAGTCATTTATGATAACGATGATGGCATTGTGGCTTGAATGTGCATTACTTATAGCCTCTGATCTATCTTCGGTCAGGAGAAGCTCACCAAGCTGCAGCAACAACAGAATCTACTCTGGATGTTCTGTCCTCACTAGATATAACGGCACTATCCAGCTAGACAAACAGATAACAGAAGAGCTGTTTGGATTTGTTTGATTCATTTGTCATTCATTATTTGTCTCTTTAGTCTATGGAGCTGTGAACAGACAGGGAATACTTCATAACACATAACAGAAAGTACATAGGAGTTCCTGTCTAAATGAACAATTTTCACTGACTGACCACACATAAAAGGTGTAAAGGTAAATGTAGGTTATACATTCACACTTAAATAAATGACAGAGCCGAATATGTGTGTCAAAAAGTCCTTAGTGGTCTTGGAGTTCTGATCCAGAAGCTGCTGCTGGTGTTCTCACTAAAACCAGGAAGATAGAGCCCATCACCCCAGTTCTAAAGTCCATACACTGGCTCCCTGTAGCTCAGAGACTTTAAAAATGCTTGGAAGTTTATAAATCACTGAACGGCTCAGCACCACAATACATTAGAGATCCACTGTTGTTGCATCAACCTTCCATACCAAAATGTAATTTATTTAAGAAAGCAAGCATATTTATGGACCATATCAATGATATTCTATATTACAAGTCAGTTTCTTTAGTGTGTTATGAAAACTAAGTGAGCTCCACAAGGACAAAAGGAAAAGATTTCCTGAGCGCTTAAACTACTTTTGTTGAAAATTGTTCAGCCAAAGACCATTCAGCTTTATTTTGCTGTTTTTTTCTTTCCTGCAGCTGATTGAATCACATAATAAGGGTTTTTCTGGAAAACACAACAAGCTGAAGTAAAGTCGATTTACAAGTTAAACACAAAACACTGAGAACCACATTTATTAGTGGGGCCTAACACCTTCATTGTGGAGAGGTTAATGAGAAAGACTGGAGGAAAAAAAGTCAGATTCACCAACATCCTGCAGCCTGACATTAATTACTGGTAACTATTAACAACATGAGGGAATTAGCTTTAACTGACTTGATCTTTTCAGGGAATGTTGGAATATAAATTTGTATATTTTTGGGACTCTAAGACAAATGCCCTTATTTGCTACAAAAACAACATTCGTAGGGATCTGTCTGCTCTAAAAAATGTAAGTACTAAATAGTAGAGACACTATTTTATGTCAATAAGTACATAAGAAGGAGGAATATTTTGTTAAAACAAGAATCCTTTTTCCTTTAAAAGTCATAAGCTACTAAACTAATTTCTTACTTTTGATTATTCAGGAAAAAAATGTGTTTAGTATATGACTGCCTCCATCATTAAAAAAGCTATTATAACTGAATAAAAAGGAAAAACAAAATGTGTTCAGACACAGACAGAAGTAGAACAATCTGTCTGTAATATATCAAACATTTTCATGTCTCAGTTTATCAGTATCCTTAGAAAGTGCTGGTTTTGATGG
This sequence comes from Poecilia latipinna, assembly GCF_001443285.1. Taxonomy (NCBI): domain Eukaryota; kingdom Metazoa; phylum Chordata; class Actinopteri; order Cyprinodontiformes; family Poeciliidae; genus Poecilia; species Poecilia latipinna. The sequence continues at coordinate 52,482 of NW_015114355.1, read as the reverse complement.
AAGCTGAATTCTCTGCGGTTTCACAAACGGTTGACAGGCTGCAGCAGATCAAATATCTCCAGCAGCTTTTCTGAATGGCTGTTTCTGATCTACTGATTAGGGCGATATCATGTCCTTCAACTGCGGGAAATACTTAAGCTGCCCATCCTTTCAGAGGAGATGATTGGTCTTAGCCTTTCAGAAATATAGTGAACCGAGTAGAAATACAGCAAGGATATACACAGTAAGTACTACCACCTCTCAATTTGACTACATTTACTTTGAATCTTATATAGAAATGAAAATGATTTGCTGTGTTCAACCTCATTTTTATGTTTCTTATCTATGGAAAAGCCTTAATTATACCTCCAGGGTTCAGTGTGAGAAGCAGGGTAGACTCCTGCCTGGTCGCCTGTCCAGACGCCTAGGATGAAATCTGGAAAGAGCACAGCTGTTTTCAAAGCTTTTACAAGATGCCTCAGCCTCTGACATTTTGGTAACCTGGGAACCAGACAAACCAAGCAGCTAATCATAGGTTTATTTGCCGTCAATGAATGAGTCTGCACAGATCTGAAGAAAAAACACATTTCCACCTGAACATCCATCCTAATCGCAGTAGCTTCTCTGATAATCAGTTTGAGAAGAGTAAGAAAAAGCCATAAATGCTTCCTTAGACAAATGAAAATAAAAAGGAAAATTTGCTCTGTGCCACATTATGATGACAATCTGTGGAATCAAGAAGATCTCCCCAGGAAGACTAGTTTTTATAGGTAAAATATATATCTGATCTCATTTAACTTTTATCCATTTGTTTCAAGTTATCTCAGAGATGAGCTTCAGAAACCCCCCAAAAGCTTTATAATTAGATCATGCATAATAATGTTTTTAAATGAGTAATAAATCACAATATACCCACAAAAACGCTCTGGATTCAAATAGACAGAGAGATCCTGATCAGAAAATACTTTTTACTGCCATTTGTTTTCCTCCAATATTTTGGAATATTACTAAATGAATCAGAATAAATGAGAACTTATTGTGTCGACAACAGACCAACAGTTTCAAACAAACCCAGTTTAAAAGTGACAGCAGTTTATCCCTTTAGAATCAGTTATGTCTTAGTGAGACACAGGTCAGAATAAAGTGTCTTAAAAACAGTTATGTTCTAGATTTTAAAAAAGTTACAAGTTAAAGAGAAATTTTTAAAGACTTTCAAAAAGTTTTTAGATCTAAGAAGATCGCAAGAATGCGTTCCCTTGTCTCCTTAGAGGGAAATTTAGACCAAAGTTAACGGAGAATCGGCTATATGCAGAAAAGACAAGTTTATTTTCAGTTTCATATTCTTGCCATTCTTACCCTTTTGAACAATAGTATTACATTATTGCAATGAATATATTCATATAATAGAAACGCCTTCCTTTTCTTGCAATTTATGCTAATATTATACAATATTTGCATTGCTCTGTGCTTCTGCATGAAGATATTTGCACAAGTTTAAAAATATCTTGAAACAAAATTTCATGTCTCTCATCCAGATGTGCTGTTGGGAAATTAACTGCTTTATTGCCACAATGTTTGTTTTCTTACTCTGACTTTTCATAGTTGGTAATAGCAAAATGCCAAGTAAAATTATGATTAAAACATCACAGCTTCAAATCAGTTTGATTATATATACATATATATCCAATTTACTTTAGAAAGACTCAAATATTTAATAGGGTGTCCTAATTTTCCTACAACTGTGTGTGTTTTCAAAGCAGCTGTGCATGGGGGTAATCAAAACTGGCTTTGCTATGTCAGCGTGTGTCACAATGCAGAGGGACCGTGTCAACAAATGTGTCAGCGTGTGGCTGCTCTGTGGCCAGACAGCCAATCATACAACAACTAAGGGAAATATTTATCCTGTTGAATCAGCACTCCCGGGCCGCAAAGAGGCGGCAGCGCCGGCGGAGCCACAGAAAGAGGACGTCACAGGGGAGAGACACAAAATAGCTGAGAGAGACAAAGAGGTGCTGGGTGAAAGAAGTGGGAGGACCTGAGAAAGACATCTGTGGACAGCAGAGACAGGAACAACAAACAGAGAGGGCTGACGAAGAAGGGTCCGTTTCAAAAGGCTTCAGAAAGTGAAAAACCACAGGGAGAATGATAAAACCTGACCTAAAGGAACTCACATCCACCAACAACAGACGCAGCCATAACACGGTTTGATAACCAGAGACAGAAAAGAAAAAGCTCACCAAAATTTACACAATAAAAAAGTGAGAATCTAAAGAAAAGCAGCGCTTTGAGCTCCAAGCTGAATCCAGCTTTTATCTTTGGTCAGGTTTGGAGTGCTGCTGTGAGTGCTGCTAAATACAGAAAGAGAAAAGGCTCAAAAGATACAAAAAGCACCATTTTGTTGCTATGCAACCAACCTATTATAAGCAGCCAAACCTAACAGAATAGAAGCAATAATGGTTTAAAAATATAAAATTAGCCAAATGACCATCCAAAATATTCCATCAAAAATAATGAGAACATTATATTTAAAAAGAAACCATGTTTTCTGACCCATGTTCTTATTGATCCATCAGTTCTCCCAGCTCTGTGAACAGAATATGTGAGTTGTGTTGTGTTCCTGCCCCGCAGCCGTCAGTTGTTCTTTCCAATAAAGAAAAGTTTTGTAGCTATAGAACTTGTTTCAGAGTCCTGTGGCAAAAACTTTTGCATTTGTGTTTATGGTGAATAAAGATAAATGTCCCCCCTTCACCTTTTTACTTTTATTAATTTCTCCAACTTTTCTTCCGAAGCAGGATCTTTGGGCAAAGTAATATGTCCATTCAATGTTTTGCTGCCAGTATGTTTTTTGTAGCTAAAAAGAAAATCCAGTTTATGTTTACAACAATAAGCAATTGCACTGTTTGAAATGACATTAAAGTTAGCTTTGAAGTATAATTTAAATGTTGTCAATTGTTTGCATTAAAACTCTCAAGGATTGTTAGTTTGTGAAATATTCCCTCTCATGAGCCTCTGAAAAGGATTCCTGAGGCAGGAGTAAGTTTTTGTAAGTTTACTGTACAAGGTCTAAAAAGGTGGTTCAGCTTAAATCAAACACCAAAGGGAGTTTTTTTTCTCAAACAGAAGGATGCTGAGTAACCTCAAGCACTTCATGCATACTTGAGTGTTTTAATCTTTTTTAAAATGTTTCCATGAAGCACCTCTGCGTAATGTTTACCCTGGGGTTAGTGTTGCACCCAACAATGAAAGCCAAATGGTTGCTTTGGATCACATCATTCTGAATTAATCAAATAATTATCTCTAAACTAACAAACTACTCAAAAGAATCAAAATTAGACATTGCAAAAAGAAGAAAAAGATCTAATATGACCCAGTCGGGCTGGTGACTGCTGCGCGATGTGTTTATGTCAGAAACATCAACTTTGTGAAGCATGGACATGGTAAGATCCCTTGGAAATTTCACATCCAGAACACGTTTCCTTGCTCACTGTCTGAGGAGATTTTATCGGAAGCGATGGGAAATAAAACCCTCAGTCCCACTCCCATGAAAAACATGCCATGTGCATTCTGAGGAAGTCAACACAAATGGATACAATGTTAAGTAACTGTTTGTTCCTTCTCTCTGCTGCAAGGGCTAATGCAGACAGAAAAAAAAGAAGACTAAATTTTAGCAAATTTTTTTTAGATTATTCTATGAAATTTTCTAGAAAAAAAGAGAACATTTCTGAGTTTGAAAAGTCAAAATTTGATAGAAAAAATACTGAAATTCTGAGATTAATCTCTAAACCTTTCAAGAAAAATTTTGAAATTTCTGGGCTTCAAACGTTGAAACATTCTGACTTTACAAACTCTGAAATTCCTTTTTTTTTTTTAAGAAATTTTCCACTTTTCAAACTCACAAATTTCCATGTTTTTTTTTTTTAGAAAGTTTCTGACAATCTCATAATTTCTCAGTTATTTTCCCCTTTTTTTATTAATATGTAAAGGTTTTATTGGCCCTAGTGGACTTTATTTGAGAGCGGTCAGACAGGAAGGTGGGTAATGAGAGAGGGGGAGGACACGGGGCAAAGGTCATTAGGTTGGGAGTCAAACCTGCGACAGCCGCATTGAGAAAGAAGGCCTCCATACATGGGTTGTGCTTTACCTCTGAACCATCACAGCACCCACAACTTCTGAGCTATTTCTAACTAATTTTTGACTTTTCAAGCTAAGTAATTTTCTTATTTTTGTGGGAAATTTCTGATATTGTTTGTTGAATATTTACTCTTTTTTCCTATCTATAATGGACCTAACACATCGTTGTCGCTTTCCCTCAAACACAGAAGAATAGGAAATGTTTTAAAGACCTCAACATTTACTTCAAACTGCTAAAACTTCTGGATATGATTTCTTGCTTTACTTCAAGAAATAATGCTGTTTTGTTCGGCTGGAGCATCGTTGGAGGAAAAGATTACTTACCCATCTCGGGGTGATGCCTTCCCTCAACAGGAACGCTGACTGTCCGACGCAGTAGCTTGGTCCTGTGGGACTCTGAGCGCCTCTCTCGCATCAGCAAAGGGTGTACCTGCAGGCCCAAAACACAAAGTCAATATAGAAAAAGTTCTATAAATGCTGCGTCCTCATTTCTGAGCACACTAATAAAGCACAGCTACAAAAGCTTTCCCCTTTCTGCTTTGGAAAACTGCAGCGCTCGCTCTGTCCTTAATTGACTGACATTACGCATTCACGTCAATATTATGATATACTAATGAATGATCGATGCAAACTAAGTGCCTTTGAGGTTGGGAAAACCATAAATGAGACGTTCGACACTGGAGAGTTACAGCAGCATCATTAAATTCGCAGAAAGCAAAGAAAATAAAAATAGATCAAATAAATCACAGAGGCTGCCACATTTGGCCCCACAGTCCCCGAATTCATAAAAGTGAGACTTGTGGGAAAAGAAATGGAAGAATGTGAAGGTCTAATCAGAAACACTGGAACCTTATGAAACTTCTGAGTTACATCCAGAAAATATGGCATGGTCTGGAAAATAAAGATCTATAAATCTTCAGTGAACACCAGCACTTTCCATCAGATATCCCATCGGTATTTCTAATGGGATATTAACAATTTCACACATAACTAGCAAACATCTTTATTTTCTCTCTTATCAAATATAGTTTTTCTGATCTTATTTAATAATCATTTTATTCCTGACATGATCATTGAGTATATTTTTGTAAATAACTGTAGTATGATAAAAATATGTTTACATTATAAATATGGATCCTGAAAACAATTGAATAAACTCTCAGTAGTCTCCATAAATAACTTATGATGATCAAACTATGACTTCTCATTGTAAATATGACAAAACTGTAGCTGAAGAAGAAGTGGCTCACACACAAAATCAAGGATTTTCAAAAACAAGAATTGCAAAAGTTTGAATTTATTGTGGATTTTCTCTTCATTGTGTGGACCAACAAAAAGTCAAACATGGAACTTTTTCCCAATCAACAGCTGGTTTAATGCTACAAATTCTGGCAAGATCGACAAAATCCACATAGATTTCTACATTTGAAAAGTTGTTTTTTTTATTTTTACACAAATCAGCATCTTTCACGTTGCCTTGAAAACACAAGAACAGTCCTGAGGCTTTATTTTCTGTGTTTCACAAATGATTACATTTTCTGATTTATGTTGATCTAATATGGCTTCTTATGAGCAACCACAGATTTTTCAAATCTTATTCTTTATAAAGCATAATTTGTGAACTTTCATATACTTGCAGTTCATATTTTTTAAAAGAAAATAGTTGTTTCAGTGCTTTGCTTTGCATCTGCACCACCTTTGATGATGATCTGTTTAACCCCAGGCCCAGTTTAAAACCCTGAATAATAAATTAAAAGCAAATTCTACTTTCCCAGATATTTCAAGACCCAGATATTGTAAGAACCCTGTTCATAGATACCCAAGCCTTTATGCATAATTTTGAATAAATTCAAGTTTAAGAATTCAGTTTATGCTTTAAAAAAAACATTGCACACCTATGCTGGGCAATTACTCCACCATAAAACAGAAAAGTCAGAATTAAAGTAGTATTCTTGATGAAACCTCCTGACTACAAATAGGAAATCCAGCCTGAGTCCTTATGAATAAAAACCATGTTCAGTCTTCAATTTTTCAAAGTGCAGCCACTGTCCTCTACTTAGTGGCATAAAATCAATCGAGGAAACAGCAGCAGCCTTGTTTGTGTTCTGATGCAGTGTGTGTATGTAACATGAAAGCATTGGTGTCAGAGGGCGGTGCTGGCTGCAGAGTGCAGTGCAGGGTAGTGCAGCTTGGGGGTCTTTGGTGAGAATCCAGCAGCAGTGAAGGACGCTGGCAGGTCACGCTGAGCCATTTGTCCCTCAAGACAGAAGAAGGCCATTTATTTTCAAAGCAGTTCTGTTAAGATAAAAGGAGAACAACCCCTCTGTATGTGTGTCCATGCTTCAAAACATATGAATTTCATGCAGACAAGCCTTGAATGGACCTTACAACCGCAGACAGGGAAGAGCAAATAGTCTGTGCTGTGGCTCCAGAGTTAGAGTAGCTTTATAGGAGATGCTTCTCATCACTGCAAGAGCATTCTGTGACTTTTTTGGTTCAGCTTAATCTGGTACAAGGACCATAAATCAACAGCTTGTGCAAATGTATGCATGCATTCTTGAAAATAACATTATACATGTTACGATGGTATTACAGAACAATATCCTTGATGAAAAATATATGAAGATGCATCCATTGTTTATGAGCCCAAATACACAGAGCTTGAACAGATTTGTGTTGGAGCTTTTTGCAAGATAAGAAGGTTTGTCAAAGTTTTGGCATTGAGAGCTAGTTTGATGTTTATTTCCTCCTTATGAGGCCATGCAGCGAACGATATTTCAGTAAATGATGACAGTAGCATTATAATACTAGCATCCTAATTTTTATAATTTAATTTTTCATAAATTTTAACATGACCAATCACTTTTCACATTTGTCCCCTGAAACTGCAGCTCAGTGATTCATCCATTTTAGAATCCTTTCAGTGTTAAATCTCCTTGCCCTTTTCCTCCGGAAGCTGCTAAGCATTCTGGTAACGTGCAAAAGTTCCTTTTCATCTTCAAGCGAACCTTAAAGAAAATATTTAGCAGAGAAAATTCAATCGAAACTGTACGAAACGGGTCTTTTCAATCTGCAAAAATCCACCACCTTTTTGCACTTCTGATAATCTAACCCAGCTTTTCAGCCCACTACAGGAACAATGTTTTTTCACAGTTCTTTCAATTGCTTGCCAGCAGTGGACCCCACCTCAATGCCCTGCATGTTGGAGATTTTTCTCTGCTTTAGCTCACTAGCTGCATTTCCATTGGACATATAAAACGATTTGGTGCTAAGTTTAAGTGTAAGTTTGGTGCAAATTTAAGTTTTTCTTAAATTTGGTTTATTTCGCAAAACTGCGAAAGAAACACTTTTTCTGCATCACGAGTCACATGATCAACAACCTGGTATTGCCACTGATGTAAATATAACTGAAATACTTTAGTTATATATCAGAATATTAGGGATGTACATGTCACTCAAGATTTTGAAAAAATAAGTTCTTGAATGAAATGAGTAAAAAAAAAAAAACTTTTGTATTGTGAGAATTTGCTACTGCAATAAAAATACATATGGATTTTTATTTTAGGGCATTTTAAACATCTTTCCAGCATGTGCAAAACATTGTGAACCGTGCCATAAATTACTCCGTTTGATGACCATCCAACCCCTGCAGCCTCCAAAACTGGACTTCATTCTGATAAGTCTGTAAATGACTTTCAGAAAAAACATCTGACGAGAAATAGGCCGAGATTAAAAAGATTTTAATAAATTAGAACTAATCGACCAATAATTAAGTTTTGTGTATGTTTTTTTGAATAATTTCCTTTAATTTTCTATCCAACCCCCACTGTCAGTCAACCTTTTTCCTATCTGAAATGCTGTATACTTTTATAGAGCTTAAAATGTTAGAAAATATTTTCTTTTAGGTCTGAATTATTCAGATTAGTTTGCTTCACTGATGTTCTTAGATTTTTCAAGGTGAGGTGGTTTAGTTTGAACCTTTTATAACAAACCTTTTATTTAGTGCATTAAAAGAAATGTGACATGACGATTTAGGCTTACAACAAAAAATAACAGTTTTAATATAGATACATTCACAATCTAATTCAGACATCTCTGTGGGTTTCAAGCTCTTAGTTTGGGGAAACTGGATAGATTTAAGTGAATAACTCAGTATTTCAAGAATTGTTAGAATACCTAGAAATTTCCTGTTGCTTTTCAATTATTTTCATTATTCATTTGAATCTATATTTAAAAAATGTAGGGTTTTTTTTTTTAATTCCAGCTTGTATTTTCTCTTATTGTCCCTTAGTTGCTTAAGATGTGCAACAAGGACATTTAATTTGTATTTCTTTGTGATCAAACGATTGAAAGCATTTGCATCAAAATAAACTGACCTGATCACACTTCAACCCCCCTGAAAAAACAAATCTTCACGGCCATCTGCCTCAGTTGTGATGAAGTTTGCACAGCTTTTATTTAGTGCTCCTCTGCAGCCAAGCGCTGTGCTAACGTGACTGAATCAGCTTTGTGCCAGTGAGCACCAGTAAAGCTGAATTAACCTCACACACTGCCAGCTCCACATTGATCAGAAGTGCAAATAAAGCCACCGCAGCTCGATTACAATCCTGCTTCTTTACAGAGTTTTTATATATGTGGGTATATTATATGAGTGGTTTTGTGATTAAATCACAGAAAGCAGCTGAGTTTGAGGAAACACAAAGGAAGGAAATCAGGAGGACAGAGGTGTAGGGAACTTGAACAGTACGGCAGGAAATCACACTGAATGGTTCTGTGCTTACTGAAGGGATAGCTGTGGTTTTCAGCAAGGTTAAAGTGGCAGTTCTCTCCGTCCAGGTTTTCAGCTGTTGCCATGGAATCCAGGAGACAAATGATCTGCACTCACTTTTATCTACAGGAAGAGTTATGAGATGGTTACAAAATGTGTGTTTGGTGAAACAGGACAAGCTGCAGGATTGCATCTTAGAAATACAAGTCAACACCTTCAGCTGACAGTTACTTAGCAGCAAAAACAAGAGGAAATAAACATACAGAAATGTGCAAAAATCTTCAGTCATTCTCTCAAAGAGCCAGATTATCTTATAGAGTTTCATCTGGTCTTCATCTAAAGCTCTGCTGAAAATTTGTACTCTGTTAAGCCTTTACTGACAGCGTTTTCCTATGGGATACAGCTAAATGGTTTGTTTCTGGCACTTCTGGAGTGCAAAACCACCTTGAAATAAACTAATTTATCATTTTTTTCCTGAATTTTGGATATAATGAGGCAGTTTTTACTTAATGTATTCCAACTTAGTGCAAACTACTCTGGCAGCGTCAAGCAAGGTCATATTAGCAACTGAACAGCTGTTGCAACTTGGTTAAACCTTGGATCAACTTAAGAAATCTTGTGAAATGAAAAATAAATCATGTGAAATGCATTTTAAGCAAAATGTGGCACCAGAAAACAGAAAATAGGCTGTCATCGGATCTCTCAGGGGGATAGGTAGCTAAACCATATGGCAAGGTCAACAAACGACTCTACAGACACAAATTAACATTTTTCTATAAACTTCTCAGTTCCCAAACCTGAACCCAGTCTATAGGCTGCAGGGTGACTGAAGAATTTGGATTCTGGACAATCAAAAGCAAGAATACCAAGATTTTATTCCCTGTATGTTAGAACCTTTTGCAATTTGTCCGATTGCATTCTATAAGTGCAAACAGGATTGTATAAACTATTAATCGCCAATAACTTTGGCACCAGTAAAAATAAAGAAAATACAAAATTGTTCAAAATGCAATAATGCAAATACAAGAATAAATATATTTTTTAAATAAATTTTGCAGATCTTTACCAGGGGTGTCGATATGCGTGAAATGTCCTTCATATGAATGAAAGCAACTTTATTGGGAAGTCAGTCACAATAAAATGCAGACTAAGTGAAAATAGAAACTGTAAGAAAACTAAACAAAAAAAAAAAAATCAGAACAAAAGATGAAGCAATTAATATGCCACTCAAACCATTAAGCCACCTAACATTTGAGAGCTCAAAGAATGGTTTATGTCCTGGAAATTGTTCAGATTATTGCTTTGACTTTAATGACAAACTCTGAAAAGGGAGTAGTTTCACTTTTATTAAACAAAATGCCTGCATTCCTCTTGGAACACTTGGCTGGAAAAGGGCGAAAAGGCAAAGATTGGAAACTACTGATCAGCTAAGACCATTTTTCTAGATTCCTCCAAACAAAACATAAGGGAATTAGGTGTGATAATTTTTTATTTTTTTTTTGCACTGTGCTAAGTATGTCTTAAAATATTAACAGCATATCTTCACAGACAACTTTCAATACAGCCCCACTCAAAGGAGTTATGAATATGATCATTCTGTTCATTCTCTCTGCTTCTGCTGGGTTACACAATTCATCACTGACAACTTGAATCACAGAAACACCCAGAATAATATTCTAAGGTTCCCTGTCACTTCAGCATCCCACCAAGACATCCAGCTGAGGGAAAACATCTGGGGGCTGTTTTTTTTCTCTGCATGTGGCAGGATTTAATTGGTCAGATGTTGCAAACTCTGCACCTGGATAAGAGACACAACTCCAGCTCTGGGCCTGCCTTGACAGGTACAGGAAACTGGAAGGAATACAACCACCAGCTCTTAACCACTTCAGCTGGTGCACTAACATCTTACATGCATATTTAAATGTGCTTTTGGAGTCAGAGTTCGATTTGCTCAAATAAGGTTTGCACTCTGCGTGGTACCGCTCAGAAGCTGTGGTGTCCATTAGATCTTATTTGGCGAAACAAACCACACGCTGTGTATTTATATTCCTATAACTTTTCACATTTGCTACATTACAACCAGAAACTTAAATGTAGTTTATTCCCGTTTTGTGCAACAGATCAACACAAAGCACTGTGTGGTACTAAGTGAAAGGAAAATGTGTGATTTAAAAAATATAATAAATAAAAATCTAAATAGTGTGCCAAACCAACTGCCTTTATAAATCATCTAATTGTCGAACAAAGCTCTGTTGGCTTCATCAGAGTGTGACCTCCAGTTTTCACAGGGCCTCTTTGCTTAAGCAGCTGCCTCCATGACCCAATCCTGGGTTAAGCAGAAGATCATGGATGGATGAATGGAGTCTACCAGTTTGTGATTAAATCTCATATATCCACCTGTTTGATGCAACCCTCAATGCATTAAAACCATTAAGGAACACAGATCAGGAAGGTCATAAAGAAAATTGTTCAGTTTAATTATGCTATGACAAACTATCCCAAGCTTTAAACTCTGACTAAGCTTTGAATAGTCAATATCTTTAAAAAGGAAAGAGTATGACACAACTGCAAATCAAGCAAGACACGGCTGTACAATCTAAATGACACAAAATGTCTTGACAGAAATGCAGCTAAGTGTCCAATTGAAAATTTTGAAAATTGCATACATTTTCATCTAAAGGCCATACATGACCTATTTACACAAATTTCTATCACTTTACAATTATCTGTAACATAAAATTCCAATAGAATGATAATATTTTATTATGATGTCATGATAAAATTTCCAAAAGTTGGAATATGATACATTGAATTGCCTGTCCAAAAAGTAAATCGATAGGTAATCATCACTGTGATTTGCCAAAATAAATAGTTAAGAGAATATCATTGGATGATCAGATATTTAACCCAAACTGATGGAACGAGTAGCTTCTCAGTTCTTAAACAACTATGTCAGAAAACACTGAACGGTCTGTTCCAGCAGGGTCAAACAACTAGCATAAATCAAGAAAAGGAACATCTGAGGAGATTCCTGAATCTACTAAAACTGTGTTAAGAAATTTGAAATGCCTTATTAGACAATAAGGTACAATTATCTTTGCAAATAGAGGAATGGTGGGACTGAAAAAGGGAGGCACAGACGAGTCATTTAGGTAAAGTAAGGAGGGTGTAGTTGTTCAGTTTGGCAGGTTGAGGTTGAGCGATCCTCCTGGCTGGCTCGCCCATATGTCTTGATTGCTACTTCTGGCCCAGCTGTAGGGAGCGAGGGAATATGGTGAGACCGAATATGAAGTGGCTGGGATGTGTATGTAGATGAATATCTTCAGTGTGTGTGTTCACCAAGAAAGGGCAAGAAAGTTTATGTGAGAAATAAAGACAGTCAGGGGAGCCAGTGTGTATGAGTGTGCAATTTGGGAAAACTGTGCAATCCATTATTCCTTAACAGGGCAGTAATCAAACACAGAGACCTAAACACAAAGCAGATGAGTACAGACACAGGCTGAGAAGAACAAAAAGTTGTGTTTCTGCACAAAAATAACTTTGTCTTTGCATTAAGTTGTGTCCTACCTCAATGTTTGCTCTCCAGGCTGTTATTAGGATTCTTTATGGCCCCTTGCTGGCTGATTAAGACAATTTCAGAATGTTAAAAGCCAAGCAGAACTTAAAGGGTGGTTACAGGGTCTTGGAAATGCATATTAAAAACATGCGCAGTTCCATATTTTACATGATTGAGTGCTTTGACGGCTTTGACCATGCACAGAAACCCCCATTTGAAGGTCATGATGCCTTCATATTTAAGGGGGAGAAGGGTTGGCATCAGTGTCAACATGTCTTTTCTATGTATCTGGCAAGCAAGAGAAGCTGGACAGAAAGACCCAATATTTATAAGCGACAAGGTCAGCAAAACTTCCCAGTGTATCCATGATATCAGTGAAGAAAGCACTGTGGTGGGATAGCAGAAAATTATACCACTCTTATACTACAGTGTTAAATGTTCTTTCAAAACACCAAAGAAACCTGATAAAAAAAGCACTTGTAATATAATTTAACAATGTGACTTATAAAGAGAGATTAAATCAAACCTTTTTAAACAAAAGGATCACAAAAAAACAGCAGATATTGCAACGCTTAAGCTTGTAAATGTTATGAGTGCATCAGTATGGCCTAGGCTGCCGAAAGCCCTACACTTTGAACAGAGAGAGCCCTGGCCAACTGCGATTTTTCGTAGTAAAAGTGATAAATGGTAGAGGATTGCTTTTAAGGTCATAGAGATCCAGTACTTGTTTTAGGGAAGCTGGCAGGAGACAAATTAAACCCAGGTTTCCTTTTTTTTCTTGTTGCCCTGGAGGTAAAAGAAAACTGTACACTCATTGTATGGAAAGAAGTTAATCAAAACCCTCAGATAAAAGTCATTTAAACTCTTCGTATGTACAGGATGACCTTTATAAAAATTGTTTTGTTTTTCATATGACTGGCAATTTTCATTTAAATGGCATGTAATAGCTGCTCAAATACCAAGACTTTCTGGTTAACACGAGTCCAAAGGTTCAGGTCAGCAATTTAACTAAAAGAATCAACCTTTTTTCCTGTTCTTCTCTTCAAGTTGGTGCCCACCTCCATTTTATCACATAATTAATCCCTCAAACTCCCACACAGCAGCCACCTGATTGTGTTCTCCATGGTTCATGAGCAAACATAACAACTACTTCCATTCCTCAGAGCCACTGGGTGATGTGACTTATTCACAAATTGGCTTTTATGTTTTAATCTAGAGCACATGGTCCAATTAAAATAAAAGACAGTGATATTTTATTTACAATTATCTGCAAGAATATTGAACAACCTTCATTTCTTTATAAAGTTACTTTAAGGACTCAAATGTGCTCAGACTTTCCAGTTCCTTGGCTTATTTTCTGCCCAACTACTGACTACTACTTCTTGCACCTGATTAAGGCATCATATGGTGCAATGTCAACTTTAAGAATCTGTGAGGTTGTGGACAAAAAAAGAATTGTTCACTCTGAAAACTAATCAGTCTCTAGCAGATTAATATTAACCGAATTTTGTAACCTCAATAATGAGTAAATAAATCTAGCAAAGACCTAAGAAAACCCTTAGAGATGATCTTTTACTGTATGCCAGATTTTCAGCTAATATCTCTTTGGGGATCACCTTGATGATACTAAAATCCAATTTTCTCAGTTAAAATGTGTTATATTTTTTTCACAAATTCAGCTAAAGAAATTAGAACAAACTGACAGGCTGCTGCCGTGTCCGTCCTACGCTGCTGTGATCTGCTCTATGTCTGCAGACTCTTTGGCCGCCTCCCACGCTTGCCTTCTTTTTTCTGACTACCTACACACGTTCAAATTCAGACAACCTTTGCCTCCCCTTCTGTGCATCAATACAGTTGAAACCAGAAATGTACATGTACTGTATAAAAAGACACGTAAGCTTTTTCTTCTCATTTGGCAAAATTCAATCAGACTGAGCACATTTGACAACAGTATTCTGAAAGCACTGTTCTGACTGTAGACTCTCTGAAAACAATCTGATAAGTATACAATTCAGTACCACATGTGGAAGTGACTCAAATCAGATATTTTGAGGCATAAAACGATCGGAATTGGGCCGTTCTGAAAAAGTTGTACATGGGTCAAAAAATTTGATTTGGTCATGTGACCATATCCTTAGAGGTGTCACCTTGACAGTTATCCAGAGGTATGTTTGAAAAACCCCATCACAATAATCAACTAAGCAATTAATGGCATGGTAAACTAAAATGAGCTCAATAATTTCCTTTCTGGTGGTTAGTGTTTTTAAAAGGCAATTTTATTTAAAGAGACTCCATTATCCATTTTATTTATGGTTTCAGCTGTGTGTGGTTTTTATTTACATTTTATTTATTATTTTGGGTTGTTGTGTTTTATTTTGAATATTTAAAATATCTCCCAGTTGCAGTGTGGAGTGTTCTGTACAAAATTGAAGTTTATCAGTCAGCGAGTTGACATTAATATGCCAATATTAATATATTATTTGAAAATGTTCTTAAAACAACAATATTAGGGTTAATTGCAATAGTTTCTGGGATAATTTGTTATCCAGTATAATTAATCGTGACAGACCTAGGTCTGAATTAAACCCAGATGTTGTTAATGAACCTATCAGAAACTTACAAGGTCATCGCATCATCAAAAAAAAGGTGCAAAGGCATAGCAATAATGCAGATTCATTGTATGTAAGACTTGAACATTATCTATCTATCTATCTATCTATCTATCTATCTATCTATCTATCTATCTATCCTAATCCAGGCCACGGATTAGAAATGCATTCTAAAGTAAAGTTCTTTCTGTTACATGTCTTGGTGGTTAATTGATTTTCACCATTTCTTTGAAAAAGTCTAAAGAGAAGAAGGCTTATTTCCCCCCGGCCCATCAGTTTTTCTTGCATAACTCATTTGGATGAGAGAAGCCCTGACACATGACCTGGGGACAGCGCACTGGTGCGTGGCAATGGTACATGAAACTCTGTCACCTCAGATTAATGTGAGAGGGAGAGAGAGAAGGGGGCAGAGGAAGAGAGGGTGGCAGAAAGTGGTCACTGTCAGCCCTCTCACTCCCCCTACAGGACAAACAAATAAAGAGCAGTCAGTGAGCCGCAGCAGGACGGACACACAGGTCAGAAAATTTAAACAAACTTTCCAGACTTCCTCAAAATTTAATTTCATTAAGGAATAATTTCTTACCTAAGCAGACCTTATTTTTACACATCAACTTCCATAACAAGATTTCAAACCTTCTTTCTGCTTTATTTTATGTTATTTTACTGCCATTCTAGAAAAAAACAGCAAACACTATACTGCACGTCATGTTAGTTGACCATTTTCCAGGACTAACTTTGCCTCTGGACAGCATAAAAATAATTTGACGGAAAGATAAGTAAAGTGTTGACTATGTTTATTAATTTTAAAACTTCTGATAAAATATAGAACAAAGATACAAAATACACATCTGGATTTTTGGCACATGCAGAAACAATAGATCCACCCAACTTAAAGAGCTAGTAGCATAAATTTAGCTGAAGACTTTACTTGGGTGGCATTAGTTCTCTGTCAGGGTTTGCATATTAGTAGTTGTGCAAAATTTCGACACAATCTATTTTTTTAATCTTTCGCACATTGTACATTGTTAAATATATTCACACATTTTAGTTGTAACACTGAATCCAAGTTTTAAACTTATTTAAAGCTAATCCTTAAAAGTGATGAGGGTTTGAACCAGCAACCCACTGGGTGCAGAACAAACTTCTACCTCCTGAGCCAGGCAGAAACATGTAAAACTCTGCAACCTTTCTGCTTCTGCATGATGCAACAGCAACGCATTCACCTGGTGCTGCTAATCAAAGTCAGCTCATTAATTGATGATGATCATTACTCTGTAAAACCTCTATTGAAGAGGTTTCTAGATAAAGGTTTGTGAGGTTGGCAGACATCATCAATGACCTTGGAGAAGCAACTGTTGCTGTCTATCAATCAGAGAAAGGTCATAAAGTTCATTTCCAAACCAGTCTATTTTTCACTTGTAAAAATGTTTTACAAGTGCAGCATGTTCAGGAAAGGTGCCAATCTTCCCAGAAGTGGACACCCTAGAAAATTCACTCCAAGGTCAGAGCGCAAAAATGCTCAGACACATCAGAGAACACCGAAGAGCTTCAACTCCACTTTTCAGGCCTCAGTTAGCAGGTTAGAAATTAAAGTTCATGAAAATAACTGAAAAAGTTGCTGGGATGCACAGAACGGTTTGGGTTTCTTTTGCAGCTAAAGTCCATAAACTCCCATGAACACCAAAGTATTTCATGCTCAAATGTGAGACTGTTTATCCAACAGACAAAGGTTGGCCCAATCTGGTTTAAAAACTGGACAACAACCAAAGTTAGTCAAAGTCCAGACCTGAAGATGTAACAGTTTGTTTTGAGATCATGTTTACAATATTTAAACCATGTTTTTTTTTTTTTTTTGTTATCATCATTGCACAACATATTATTATCTCTAAGTAATGAGATTTGATTACAGGAAGAGAAACCCAGATTTTCAGCATCTTTATACTCTTGTCTAAGTAGAACTACAGCATTTTTCTTCCACAAAACACACCTGAAAATCGTTCAACCACTCCTGCAAGGACACAGGGGACATTTAAGCTATAGTTACTATTCCAGAAAAAAGAAAGGAAAAAAAAACGTGTAAGTTTAAACAGTTGAAAAGATGTATATGTTTAAACCTTAAAATAACATTTTGACCTACAGCTTTAAAACTTTCCACATCCACACAACGCATCTCATCTTGGTATCTATTATCTTGGGTTGATGATAATGTGGCAAAGTTCAGTGAAGTGAAAGCTGCAGGACCCAGTAGTCACAGGGGCCACGCTTAACACCAATATCCAGAGTGACATTTCTGAGACACAACAAAGGAGTCTCATCTTCTCCCTGAAGCAACACCTCCACTCTTTAGTTCAGAAATCTTTCCTCCATTTTTCTGATGGCCATCACTCACAGAAAACAATTCAGAAAAAGGGCTATGAGGTTTCCTGTCAGTCATTCAAGACTGAGGGATGCAGGGAGAATACAACTATGAGCAATAGAGCAGGGGGTAAACACAGAGATGAGACAGAGAGAGGGATGACAGGGAAAAGGGCAAATGCCAGAGAGGCTGATAGGATGGAACGACAGAGATTAGATGGAGAAGGGAGATGAGAAAAATATGTAAGAGTGATAATCCGATATGTGGATTGAGCCCAGAGGTGTAGGAGATACAGGAACCAGCAGGAAGCTCACAGGTGCTGCTGCGCGTTGGCGACAAGCATCTGAGCGAATCAGGGAGGTGAAAGGTTCATCTCAAAGATGGGCTACTAAACAATGCTGGAGAAAATAGATGTTTGCTGTGGAAATCTACAGAATGATTGCTTTTTTTTCTGTCAGCTAGCTACACTGAATGCAAATAGATTGAAGAGGGAGGAGGAGAGAGACGGGCCGCTCCGCATGAGCTGACTGACAGCCATGAATATTTAAACGCCTCTCGCCGTCGCTGAGGTGACGGATATCAGCACGTCAGTCCTGCCTCCGATCCGTTCGCAGCTGCTGCATTATTGGCACAATTAGATGGGGATGAGGTTCTGATTAATTGAATCGGGCTGTCTGTTGAATCCTCCCGGAGCAGCACAGGTCACTTGTCCTGATCACAGTGAGCTCTCTTCCTCTGAGTGATTACAAGCTGAAATACTAATGGCAGGCGTGCACACACCCACACATGCTCAAACACGCACACTGACCACGTTTAGCCATTAAAAGATTCGATTTAGCATCGACAGCTACAAAATCCAAACATATTTAGGTTGATTATGCAACTAAACTAGCATGCAGGTAAGAAAAAATAAACCCAATCTGTCACCTCATCCTCACAATGAAAACAAGCCCCACTGTGGCTTTATGATGTGTCACATTAAAGCAGATTAAAAACTGCATTAGCATATTCATGGTGTAGAACCATAACGAAGCTGTCAGGCCTGCAGAGGTGACCTATGGATTTATAAGACCCTGCTCTATTTCTGCTGCAGCTCCCAGTGGTTTTATAGTGTGTGAAACTGCAATACCAGCCCCAAAGAAAAGGTACTCACTTTAATGATTTTCTGCAACACCTTTGGCTTTGATTTTCAGTAATAATTGCAGGTGTCCAGAACTTCCCAAAACGGACATGTTACTGCGTGTTCTGGCAGCCTCTACTGCTGAAACTGAACCAAATCTTTGCTGGACTGGAACAAAGATCCTTGGAGTTGTTTCATTACAAATGTGCATGTTGTGTTATAATCATTCCACCTGAATAAAAAAAGGTAAAAATGTCACAGATTGAATAAATCAGTTTTCTTTTAACTGTTTCTGAGACAGAGGCAAAAAGCTGAAGAACAGTACCCTCTCCTGGCCTGAACAGCAAGCAGAGATTTTTATTTACACCAGTGGATGAGAGATCTATGTCTGCAAACACACGAGCTGGAGAGCAAAAATTAATCACGTTAATGAGCACTAACCTGAGAAACAGACGAGAACTCGGAGAATAAACGTAACAAGCTCTCTCCCCTTCTTCAGTAAATAAATCCTTTGCTTGTTCAGCAGCAGCTACCTCTAAAACATTCCCAACCACACATATATCAGATTTAAAGTTCAATTTAATTAGCAAGCTTCTGGTGATCGACTTACAATGAAAAAGAAGTAATTCAAGCTTGAAGCGGTTTCCCCTCTGGAATACTTTACTAACAGAGGAGCAAATACAATAACAGTTAAGTTTCTCTCTTAAGAGAAACCTCTTTGCGTTAATAAGTCCGTTCATCATTTTCTGACTTACAATGTTATTATTATATCCCCAAAACAAAATCAGAGTGCCAGGAAGTCTCTATAACTTTCTAATTTTCAGCAAATCCAGCAAAGTCCCAGCAGCAAAAAAGCTTCACTTTACTTGTTTTCAGAAGCTCAATTTTTACCGTCTCTTCCAACTAGCAGAAAAATTATGGCTAAAGAAGTTAATTAATTTGGCACATGTGAATACTGACCTGCTCCAATATGGAATTTATGTATAATAAGTCATATTACTCATTTAACTGGGAGGAGATTTCCAGCTTTTTATATGACAACCGTGACAGATAAAACACAATGCAGTGGACAAAATAAGCATTTGTCTGCTTGTGTGTGTGTGTGTGTGTGTGTATATATATATATATATATATATATATATATATATATATATATATATATATATATATATATATATGTCTGTGTGTGTGCGTGCGTGCGTGTGTGTGTGTGTGTGTGTGTGTGTGTGTGTGCATACGTGCGCGTGTGCGCGCGTGTGTGTGTGTGTGTGTGTGTGTGTGTGTGTGTGTGTGTGTGTGTATCAAGACAGGATACACTGTCCTGATTTCTGGACAGGAAGTGTGTGAAAAAGCAGACAGTGTTTAGAAGAGAAATACATCATCAGCATATTCTCAACATGTAGAACACCATACCTCTTCCTGGTCCAACATGTTGTACTGATGTCCGGAGCTCACACAACGACGAGGGTTCCAGCGGTCGTGGGGTTGACGGTCATGCAAGGGGCGGTCGTAGATGGGGCGCTCGTGCAATGGGTGGTGGTAGGAGGGACGTTCGTAGGCAGGACGGTCGAAGGATGGGCGATCGAAGGAGGGACGTTCAAAGGAAGGACGCTCGAAGGAAGGTCGCTCAAAGGAAGGACGCTCAAAGGAAGGACGCTCAAAGGAGGGACGCTCAAAGGAGGGACGATCGAAGGAGGGACGATCGAAGGAGGGACGATCGTAGGAGGGACGTTCGTAGGAAGGACGTTCGTGTGAGGGACGGTGGTAGGAAGGAGCTTGGAAGGAGTGGGCTTGGGAGCGATGATGGTGGTGATGATGATGATGATAGGAGGGGGGGACGGCACACCTTGCATCTGGAAAAAGGAGAGAAGGTGGGAGAAAAGGGGAAGTTCGGGGGACAAATGGAGGGGAGGGAAGACAAGGTAAGTGAGGATTTTAGAAAGGAACAGAGTGGCACTTTCTACTCAGACATATTTAGAAAGTAATGAAAAGATCAGGTTATATGCATGCAATAGTATATGTGACAGGTTTCAAACTACAGGAAAGAACACGAATGTGAAGGAAGATGAATGATAAGGAGAACATTAAAGCATTACAGGCATGAAACAGGTTAGCATTTGTAAAGTGTCAGAAGGTGAAAACAATCCAGAACATAGCCTCTCACAACAAACTCAAACTTAATGCATAAAAAAATACCAAAAACATATTTTAGAAATGCATAATTTTAAAACACAAAACCAGTGTCTGAATTACTCACAGAATATTAAAACATATCTTCTGTATTTTCAGATTTCACATATTAACTAAGCCTACACATTTTCTGCCATGTCAAAGAATATAGAAAAGTTATTTGGGATTGTATTTAAATTAGAGATGAAAGTTATTGATTGATTAGTTAATCTAAAGTTGATTGATCTTATCAATTGACAAACTTTTAATTGATAAGCAGTCATATTCCTTAAAAAGTAATGTTTTCTCTTGTATCAAGGGGACCGACCGCTGTAACATGAAGATCTACATTTTTAAAGTATGCTGAATTTTAAAAAAAACAACATAAAATTGAATTTTAACATTAATTTGTGTCAGCTGTGTTAAATACTGACTGACTAAAAAAAATGTTTTCTCACATTATTAAACTTAGACATTTGTAAAAAAAAAAAAAAAAAAGGTTGCTGAATGGAAAAATAAAAGATGAAAAAGAATACAATTTGCAGCTCGGCATAGTGAGTGCTATTACGGTATAACTTAAGGAGCTTGTCAAGTGTATATTTCAAAACATAACCACATTAAAATCATTTTTCATCCCACCGGAATCTGCTTGGACCGTTTGTCTGTCCTGTTGGGAATCCCTCCGCCGCCATTTTTACTTCTCTAATCAGCTGACAACCGTTATGGATGACCAGCGGCGCCCTCTTCTGGATGGGGGCCGCACTACAACACTAAAACAAGGTCTAACGTTATTAGTTAATAGATTTGAACTAATTTAAATCTAATAAACCATTAACCGACAATTACTAGTAAGTCAAATAATTGTTTGCGTCCCAAAATTAAATAAAATATGAATACTGGTAATTGTAGCACTGTTACAAAAGACAAAACATAAAAGTAACAGCTAAGCCAAATCACTGCATGGCTTTTCTTTTAAATATAAACTATTGTTAGCATGGCGAGCTTCCACAGAAAGTTAAAAGAGACATTTTGACTGTCTTTGAGCCATTTCTTGATTTATGGAACTGTTTATGATCAATTTCTTGGTTGTTGCTGGATGGAGGATGGCAGGTAATTAGTGTGATCGGTGTGTTAAGTAGTTTATTACTCTGATATTATTGAAGATTCTTGTAATATTTATAATTTATAGTCAAAATAAATAAAATCCCTTAAAAATTTGTGTTATGTGCCAGGATGCAAATTAATTAACTGTTAATTAAAAATGTTGGTGTTCTAAGAGGAATTAGTATTGCCCTGGACAATAAATCTTTGTTTATTCTATATAACACGCTCATTGTACCACATTTAACATATTGTGTGGAAATTTGGGGGAATAGATACAAAACAAATTTACAGCCATTATAGGTCTTACAAAAAAATCAATCCGAATACTACATAAAGTGGGATATTGGGAACACACAAACCAGTTATTTATCAAATCAAATATACTGAAATTCTGGGACCTTGTAATATTTAAAACTTCATAATTTATGTTTAAGTTTGTTTCAGGAAGAGTTTTCGTTTATCTGTGTGTGGAGTAAATGTCTGGAATGGATTGAATGATGAGTTATAAAAAAATACAAAATTAAACCAATTTAAAAAACTAATTAAAACAGAGCTTATTTCAAAATATGATATATAAGATGACTGCTTAATAGTCTATAATGTAATTGATGATATAAATAGTATTTAAATAATAATTGTACATAGTTAAACATCATGTAAAATGGAAACAAGTTGTCTCTTTTTGATGTTCTGAAAGTTAATTGATTATAAATTGATAGTTAGGAAAAGGGCAGGACATTATAAGATATTATATCTTCTACCTGCTCCTTTTAGAACAGAAAATATAAAATTTGCATGTCACATGGGCAGAATAATTTGTTTTACATTTTTATTTCTTAAGTTTGTTTCATTCTATTTTATTTTGTTTTCTTTTTTTCTTGATTGTCTTTTCTGTCTGTTCTGAATAAATAAATATGTCGATTTGTTTTACAAGGTAGTAAAACACTTGAGCGAAAGCAGAATAATTTTAATACATACTATGTATGCAAACCAAGTATTTATTATGAAAGGCAGTTTTAGGATGTGTAGCCTACATTTATGCAGCATCTACATAATGCATTTTATGTCTGAAAAACTCTGAGAAAGTTTTAAAATCCTTTTTATGGCATGAAGAATTAGGCGAATGGCAAAAAAGGTTCAGCTTCATACTATTAAAGTGTACCTAATAAAGTGGCCAGTGAAGTATTCACTCACTCATCCTTGAGATGTAAGGTCTCTCTCTCTCCATTTCCATCTAAAAATGACAACTGTTTTTTTTTTTTTTCTTTAACAAGTCCTACTTCTGCCTTGCCACCAAAATCTAATCATCTGTTCCTTGGCCTGCGGCCGTCCATCCACTAAAATTAGCAGAAATCAGTTATAAGTTGTCCTGCTGACAGACTCAGACAGAAATACAGAACTATAATCTTCTCAGCAAGGGAACAAATTATCTTCAGCATCATGTTTGATTCCGATGATCATTTCAGAAGGAAAGACTTGAATATTATATCTGATGCTTCACAATGAGAGGAACTGATCACACCTCGCTGAAGAGATTGACGTGAATTCTAGCTGTATGTTGAGTCTTTGTCCCATGTAAATAATAAGTATGTAAGAAAATGGGCAAAGAGACTATTCTTTATTTGCAACTGACTAAATCTGACAGTTTTATTGCACAGTTTGTGGGTGTTATAAATCAAAGAACATAAAACACTGTGAATATTAACATAAATACACCATATTTACAGTTTAATACTTTCACACAAAGGTTTTCTCATATGCCAAAAATAACTGACTTCTTGTAAACATTTTTAAGGGTGTGTAATTGTATTTCCTAACACCATCTTTGTGCCCCATTTATTTTCCCGGGACCTTTAATCTTCCTCAGTGTCACAATGGAGTAGAGAAAAAATTCCAAATAAAGGCAACCGTCGAAAGGCAGGTAGCTGATTAAAATAAACAACACTACCAAAAACCAAAGTCAAACTGTGTAGTAAACAATAACCCTTGATGTTTGGCAGCTAGTTGAAGTACAGGTGTGCTGACGAGTAACTGAAAGCAGGTGTCAAGAAGTAGGACTGCATGCAAAAACATCAGGAAGCTTTAGCTTGTCCTATAGCTCCACAAAGCCTCATTCATCACCCATCAGTTTAAATAGATGTGTTGTGAGCAAGTAGAACTTCAAATCCAAAATTGCTGTCAACCAGAGATCTCCAAAAAGCTGGCTTACCAACAGTAAACAGATGGACAAGAAACTATCTGGAGAGACTTTATGTAATAAGTGAAAACAAACAAGCCACTGTGACAGAAAATGAAAAGAATAAGACAGAAAAGGCCAGGAGATAGCAAACCCAAAAGAAAAACTGCATAAAATCATGTAAAACAAACAAGCATAAACACTGAAAAAACACAATGATGACACATGGCAAGTGGTGTAATTAGCAAATTAGGAAAGAAAGAGGAGAAAACAAAGAGCATCAAAAAGAACATTACTGTAAATAAGAAACTAATAAAGCAAATGAGAAAACTCTAAACATCAGAAGATTTCAGCAAAAGCAAACACACTGATGGGAACTGAGAAAAGGAAACAAAATACAACACAAACATTATTAAACCAAAACACTGACAAGGTTTTTGCAAGTTTTGGTGTCTGTTATTACAATAACATTTAGAAATGGAAACTGCTGGTCAAAGTTTATCAACGAATCGATTCTCCTCTCTTTTCCCTCAGCCATAAAGTCCCACTGCTTTAGTGTCTCAGTCACTGCAATCTAGATCAGGCTGCAGTGACTGAGGCACTAAAATCTGTTTAGACAGATTTTCACTCTGGCCATAACAGAGTTTCCTTCTGATTGCAGTTTCTCAGTCAGTTACATTGTGATTGGAGTTCAATATATTGTTCAGCTCTAATTGAGATGTTTTTAATTGAGACTCTAGAAGATGTTATGGTAATCATGCAAATGCAGAACAATATATCACGGATGTATCATTTTCACATGATTTCTCACCAGACATTATGGTTAAAGTTTTGCTGTCAGTTTTTCTTATAAGCCTTAAATCATGAAGCCAAGCAAATGGCTTGGCAAATGGGCAAGCAAGTCCTCCATCTCAAACCCTGTTATATATTTTACATATTTAATTTACTGAATTCCAAAGTAAATCCTGGCTTGAACCCTTTGAGAAAGACTTCTGCAGTGTGTGAGGGAGTCTAAGAATATTTCCCCAGTGGCTTGCTCCGTTTTCACTAGTGAAAAGTCAAATTCTCTCTTACAGCATCTGGAGGCCATCGCACAGGTCCGGCGTGAACACACATTCACACATCCAGCTGCTGACGAGGATATGGAGGAGCTGCTGTTTATCAGTAAGCACTGGAGTGGCAGAGCGCGGACACTTTATGCCCTGGCAGTGTCCACTGACCCTCTCTGCACACTGTTTTTCTCTTCTTGTTTAACATCTTTGCATCTTAAGCATGAAAGGGACAGACTAACGTTTTGCACTTCTTGAGTCTGAAGAAAGAAAAGCTTGGGGCTCACAATTCAAGACGGCATGTGCAGAATGTCATAATGCATTACATGTCTGCATTGTCATTTCACATGTTCTCCCCACGAGTTCTCTAGTTAGTGCAGAGGAAACACAATGTCATGGTCTGAAAAGGGGGAAATTAATTGTCCTTGGTGGCTTATCCACACAGGGTAGCAGGTAGGCTGGCGCCTTTTACCGGCGGTCACTGGGCGAGAGGTGGGGTACGTCATGGAAAGATCACCAGTCCATCACCAGGCAACACAGAAGCACAGGATAGACCATCAAATATGCACAAATTCATAGCTAAGGGCAATTTAGTGACCAGTTCTGGACACCAAGGGAAAAAATTACACACGTTTGGAGAAAACATTCACTCTTCATGCAAAAAGCTCTGACTAAGACATGAACCCAGGAACTTTCTACAGCAAGGTGCTAAACACTGCACCTGAATTTCTACATGATGAAATATTGTTACATGAAAATCATGAGTCAAACTTTTAGATCCAGTTCCTTTCTACCATGGTGAACAGAAGCTAAATAAGACAAGAAATGATGTTTGTGACCTTTTAGTCTCATATCAACCTGATGTTTTGGTATCTGGTTGGAGGCTTGGGACGCATTTAGTCATTGGTGTCAAAATGAAAACCTACATAGTGCAGATTGGTTTAAATATTTTTGTCTCATTCGCAGGTGATGGCAGGATGGAATGGGAAATGGACAGACACATCGGGGTTTCATCTGCAGTAATGCAGACGCTGTGTGTTATGATGAAGAAAGCTACAGTGACAGTTTTAACAAATATGTAAAAATCACATCGCAGCTTTAAACTCTCATTTCAGACACTTAGCCATCCTTTATGACTGAAAGGGAAGTTATTTTGTCTTTCACAGTCTTGCAAACATAAATTAGGAAAACTAATTTCAAAGCTTTGTCATTAGTTTTTGCTTTACAATTTCATGTTAAATTGTCTAAAAATATACAATAGTTAGAGTCAAACTTCTTATTGAAAACCAAAGTTTATGGGAAACGGAAGTGATGATTAACAAAATGTTGAGGAATGATTCTAAATGTGTGAAATACAGCAAAGCACAACAAATTCAGGGAACTTTATTGAGAAAAATCTAACATGGATTTTCATTACACCAAAAATCAAAAGTAAGCAGATTTCCACATTGCAAGAATGTTGGAGATTATGTGGAGAAAAAGAAGCCAATCATTGAAAAAAAAAAATCCTTGCCTACACAATTCCTCATACTTGACTAGTGATGTACTTGGGGAGTATAACAGATGTGGTGAGGAAAGAAGATTTGTTTCTAACAAAGGTAATCCTGGTCGGAAGTAAAACGGCAATAAAGAAAATATGGTTGTATGAAAATGATTCTGAAAAACAAGAAAATGGGTACCTAACGCTGTAAATGCAGTTGAATGAGTAATAAATGTTTATTGTAAAACATTGTTGGAAGAAATGTCTAGACTGTTTTTACCTGTTCTGCTTCTATTCTTGTGTTTGTTTTTGTTTTTAAAAAGAAAAAGAAAACCACAGTTTAAGAGCTCCAGACCAACCTCAGCACTTATAGTAAGTGAAGACAGATTAACACATCTTTTCCCTACAAAATACTCCCACCACCTTCCCCTGACCTGCTGGTATTTTCAAATAAAGTCGAGCAAAAGAGCTTAACGGAAAAGAGGATAAGAGGCCGTTGTATTGACCCATAAGCCAGACCCTTACGTCTTCAGTTTCAGGTTCTTGTACCAATTTTGACTCTCATTTTAGCCTTTAAATAGACGAATATGTTTAATTCTCAACAAATGCGAGGTCTTTGAGCCACACTGTAAACCCAGATTTGAGAGATGCTGAGTGTTTGCACTGTGAGCCATGGGGTTGTTATCACAGACCTCCAGGGAAGTAGAGCTCTGTGTGGCACGCTCTCTCCAAAACTCAACTAAGCCCTCGAATTGAAACTTTGCAACTGTGCAGGGCAAAATCATGATGCCAAGATATTCACCATGGGATGGCAGCATGACTCATCCACGGCCAGATCTGCATTACTCTACTGTAGGCCTACCTCTAAACCCTGGAGGCTGCCTATTAAGAGCCTCCAAAGCTCACCGGACAGAATTTCAATGAGCAACTTTTTTTTCTTTTTTTTTTTTGGAGCATGTCTGTGTGTACACACAGGGCACACGCAGCTCTCGGTTGCCGGAATATTCAGTAACGGTTTAACACAAGCAGAACTGCTGAGATGCCTCTTTTTGCCGCTCGTCTTCCTCTCGCTCACCCTGCCTTTCATTTCCTCTCTGCATCCCTCTTACTCTGCCTTTGTTGCACTCTTCTGTCTCTCTGTGGGCTCTTTTGCTTTTCTGCTGTCCTTAGCAGTCTACAAAAGGAGAAAGCCACGCACCAATCAGATGACTGGTCAGTCTTAGTCAACGCTGTCATTACTGAGAGCCAGCAGACCTAAATTTGATTTATACACATCAGTGATCACCAAAACAGCGCTAAAAATAAGTACAGCAATATTCCCGGGCAGCCTGAAGCAGATAATGTAAAGCAAAGAACTGCAGCTTCTTACTTTCAAGACAGGAAAACGGCGTATAACGGACGTGTTATGGGGGTGACCTCAGTTGCACCACATATTATTGCATTTTGAAATAACAGCAGCAGAACAGAGGCATAGCAGCACAGCATTTTAACATGTTCTGAGTCAGAGCATTAGGCTCCTGTCTGCGCTGAGCTAAAGAGGATGTCAGATGTCAGCAGTAAGGTCACAGAGGCCCAGAGAGGAGAGGATTCCTGCTGAAGCTGCATAACACTGACGCCATCAATCTGCCTCCCGCTGCAATGAGGGAACTCCCACTCATTACCCTTAAATTAGTTTGGGTTGTGCTAGGGGAATGGCATGGGAATGCTTGATATAAATAACCAGAATCTACATGAAGAAATCAAACTTTGCTTCATTAAAAGGTAATAAGAAAAAAATGTCAGCTTCATAGCACATAATTACCTCAATTTATCTCCAGGGAGTCAATGCGTTTGTTGATCAATACCAGCTACTCAGAGGATACCTCATCCGGTGGCAAGACCTCTCGCTTTTAAAACTGAATGTCTGGTAATTTGACTTTCTACTTTCTACAAAAATTCTACAAAGAGCTCACAAATTAAGAATTAGTATCAAAAGCTAAGATGGATAGATGAACTGGGCTTTTGGGCTTTGGTCTGCTTTCGACTGCTGAGAAGGCGAGGAAATCCGTGGTACTGGATGAAGCTGAATGAGACAAGATTTTAACACCACTCTTTAGAAAACTGGGAACTTTTTTGTTAAGTTAACAAATACAGATTTGACAATACATGCCCGTGTTTTTAATAATTTGTTATAATCAGTGTAAAAGGATCCAGTCCAGGCTTGACCTGTCAATACATTTCAGTTTTTATGCTAGATCTATGAGTCCTAATGAAAAAACTACCACAAACAGTTTTTAAAATGACCTATTATGCTTTTTTAAGCAGCTTAGAATAAGTCTAAGGGTTATGCAAAAAACATCCATAAAATTATTTTCACAAAATCATTCTTATATAGAAAGATTTTAGTTTGGTAAGCTCTTCTTATTTTGAGCCCCTTTCAGATTGATGCATTAGAGCCTCTTGTCACTCTAAATCTAAAAAAAGCTGCTACTGGCCAGTGGGCACGCCCCTAAACCCAACGTTTAGATGAAAAAGGCAGAAAACAGATGTGCAATTATATAATCGTACATCTTTGCAAAGCAGAAGTGGCGTATCCTGCACAACCAACAAGAATGCAGAAAGCAGTTTCTGGATGCTAAGTCAACAACAAAGCACTTGTCTTTTCCAGCAGCCATTGCACAGTGGTAAAACCAGCTGACAAAATGTGCTAGAGTTCCTCTTGGGTTGCTAAGTGACAAGCTGGATTCGACTGGAGTTGATAGGTAACGGCGCAGTGACTCAACAATCTGGAGGTTTTTGAAACGGCTCATCTTCCAGACACCAAAAAACATTAACTTATTGCCAAAAAGAAGCAGCTGAGTGTTTTTTTGTTTGTTTTTAAAGCTTCAAATGAGGGTAAAATTACTGTTTTATCAGTAATATTATTCACTACGAAACTAATTTTGTTATAATTCTACAATAAGTGGCCAGAATGTGTTCTAATATCCCCGTTATTTACAGCAGCTGTTCTATCTCACATAAAACATGTTGGATGTATCCAGAGTTAGCAGTTTGGTAAACTGCAGGCGTTTAGGACAACGTTGCACTTCAGGAGATTGTCTAAGTTGTTGAAACTTGTTGCTTACTTTAATTTTAATTATTATTTTTTTTAGGCTCATAATTAATATTCTCTAGACACCTTTCTTTTTTGTCTAATTGTGAGCTTATACTTGTTCAGGCATGCCTGAAATAAACCCAAAACACAATTCTCTAATATGTTTTGCTTGTTTAAGCTTTTTATCTCCAGTTCGAGCAGAAAAATAATTCAAAAAAGATTGCAGATCATAATGGGATATCGTAAAAATGTTCTCATGCTGCAGAGCATTGCTCTCGCAGCTATGAACCAACATTAGAGTCATGATTGAATTTTGGAGCAGAATGACACAGCAGTTTGCCATTTTTGCAGTGCCACAGGATACTTCTTCACATCTTTTTGAACAGCACAGTGGGATATGAGATAAATGGGGTTCTGAGCAATAATGCATTTAAATGTGTCAGCCTGACCACACGTCCGCACTCTCCCACTTCAATACAGCCCAGAAGTCCATTCTGTTCAAGGAATACAGCAGCTACCTTTAGCACTAGTTCATCACAACAATTAATATTGTGAAACAAGCATGATTTCTGGTTAACTAATCCATAAAAGATGGGATTGGTCAGTTCTATTAAAAACTGGAAGTGACGGAGGAATTTATCCAATTAACTCATCCTGGACTTGGATTAAAATTTCATCTTTTTTTTAAAAGTATGTCAAACGAATGTCTTTGCTACTAGGATAGAGTCTTTTACTAACTTTCTGTAAAGGGAAAGTTTGATTTGAACTAACACAAGAATGTCTGGCTTCACCATTTGGCCTTCCATTTGCAAAAAGCTTTTCGTAACACTTTGTTAGAATTGCAACTCAATCAGATTGTCATTGTCCTTCTGCTCCTCTGTTTAAGAAAATAGATTATTATATTCTGTCTATAAGATTAATATTTTTCAAATTTGTATTTTTGTTTATAATATTTTTGAATGTCAAAAGGATAGACCAATGCATTTAATCTACTTCTCTAAATCAAAGATGGAGTTTCATTCTTGCTTAATCACCTCAGAGCTTCATCATATCTGACCAGTAGAGGTCAGTTTTCTCTCCTGCACAGGGTAACTAAAGTTTGGAATGACTTTTCCCAGTTGGTAAAAGGCAGGTTTTCTGTAAAAACAAAAATTTTAAATGTTATTTAAATATGTAATTAATTAAACAATGGAGATTGTGAAAGTTTTCATTGCTATATAAACTACTTTGTAAATGTGTTTTCATGGTGTTATACAAACCCAATTGTATAACAGCGTAGTTCAAATATTAAGAACTACGCTGTTGTTCTTAATATTTTTTCTTAATATCTTTAATATGCTTCTTAATTGTGCAGAATTAGCTAAACCAAAATTACATTTACAAGAATGGAAGGTTATCACTTCCTGTTCTGAAACATCTTTTCATAAAAAACTAGGCGCCGTTTATACCAGGTTAGAATCATGTTGTGATCTGGTCACAGCTGGTTTGCAAGGCTTTTATTCACACTTATATACCAGCATAGAAGTTAATCTGTCCTGATTTAAACTGAAGGACAATATACAAAATAAAACAAAATCTGGAGGAATGATGTTATCGTTCAAATTGTTTGTTGGTAAAGTTTTAGAGAACTTTTGGGAATCCTGTCCATCCTGTTGGTATAATACTGATCAGTGGATTATTAGGATGCAAAGCAGGTGCCAGAGATCCTGAAGTTTCATTTTGCAACAAAAGCTGGTCTTCCTGTTGGCGCTGGAAAAGTAGAGAATAATATCCAGGTTTAGATTAGCCTGAAAAACTCTTACTTTGAAACTATAATACTTGTTTTATTGTGTTTCCATCAATCCATCCGCCCATGTTTTTTGTTTTTACTTTGAAATCTGACTAAAATGTTTTGGTGTTTTGCCATTTACTGGCCTTTATTTTATGGGCTGTGCGGCATTTTTCTACATTGTTGTTACTAAACGTGCTTTAAAAATACTTTTAACTTGACAAAGCTATGTGGAACAATTCACTAAACTGCAGACACAGATTTCCGTTGCCTTTTTATTTCTACATTTGGGACTCACTGCGCTCTGTACATCTGTTATGCATGAGCCGCAGGTTGCTCTCAATTTTACGGTCAGCAAATGAAGAAATTCGCCAAATCAAAGTTTGACTTTCTGTTTTGCATCTGGGGGAAGAGTGAAATGCTCGTCCAAAATAAGTTCTCGTTCCAGACGGCCGACCTGCTGGGTGAGACCAGAGAAAGGCTTTGATCCTGTCCGAATGTTTCCATCTACAAGGAATCCTCTTCTAACCTTGAGGAGAGAGATGTTAGATGAGCAGGAGGGAGGATGGAGGGGTGAAGGTGTGTGTACATGCGTGTGTTTGTGACAGAGGAGCCACAGAGATGAAAGGGGGAGAGTATTCTCACCTATCAGATCATTCACCCAGCAATCGCACGGCGCGTCCCTGGTTCCCCATTGCTCACCCAAAGCGTCCACACGGCGTCACTGTTGCTGCGCTGCAAGCGCCTTGAATCCGCCCCCAACTCCACCACACAGGAAACAAGGTTACAGCCCAAGAGATGTCACTTCCGAAACACCCACTCCCGCTCGCTTGCTCGCACTCGCTCCCTTACGCCCCCAGCCTATTGCCATGACAACCGAGAAAAGAATAGAATATAAGTAAAAGTGTTAAAGAGACAGAGGGATCAGAAAGAACAGGGGAAAAAAAGAGGAATGAGAGAGATGAAAAGAGTGGGGGAAGATGGAGGGAAAAGAGTGGACTGACAGAAAGGTGAATGAGTGGGCGGGGAAAAGGGATGGATGACAGAGGAGAGAGAGAGGATGACAGGATGAGAGCGAAAGGAGGCATGTGGTGGGATGTCATCCGGGGAAACGGGAGAAGGAAGAGAAAGAGCTGCGGATGGTGTGAGGACGAACACGGAAGAATGAAGTGATGAGAAACAGAGAGAGGGAAAGAGAGTAGGAAGGAAGGGAGGAAGGAAAGAGCAGACTTTTTTGGGTATAGGGAGCCCACATCTAGTTCCCATAGCAACACAGCCATCCATGAAAAACTGACTTGTACCTCCCTCTCACTCACTTACTCTCCCTGTTTCTGTCTCTCTATCACTCCCCCTCTCCTTTCTTCTTGCCATCTTTAACTATACACACACACACACGCACGCAAACACACACACACGCACACACATGCACCATCAGCATAAGTTGGCTGCGTGTGCATGCAGTAATCCAAGCTATGCAACATTGTCAAACACATCAAAGGACACCAAATATACCATCAGGATGCTGCAACACAAACACTAATCAGTGGTTTTACTCCCAATAAGCGTATTCTGGATTCTGTTGAACATTTTTTACACAACAATGCCCATTTTTGACAACAAAGTTATTAGTTGCTGCAGTTGTTCCTCCTGTCCAAGTTGGCAGAGTTAATATTCCTAATGCATCTGCACTGTAAAGGTCTGGTGTATTTTTTTTTAGTTAATTACTCCGGAGTCGCTGAAAAATATGTCATGGAAAGAGCACTCCAAACGGCAGCAGTGGATGGTGGTAGGCAAAGTTTTCCATCAAGACTGATGGAAAACTTGCAACCAGGTTACAACATAAATCAGACAAACTTTTGTACTGCTAAACTTTCAAGTTATAAGATCTTGAAAGGTGTGCTTTACAGCAATCTAAGATGCTCTTCATTCAAAGTGGAACCATGAAGAAGAAATGAGGACTAAAGCTGCAGCCAGTGAAACACAACATACTCTGGTCCTACCGCTTTAAAACAAGCATAAATCACCACCACTCCACCGTCATGAGTGACATTTTTACAAGGTGTTTGCAAACCAAACCTAAAAACCATGCTGCTGTATTTGTCTTAGAGTGAAAAGGTTTTCTCCTTCAACTCTTCCAAACAAGCTTTTTTTCTAACTGTTCTGTCATGAACTTAAATATTTAGCGTTCCACCTGAAGCCTGTAGAGTTGGGGTGAATGTGATGGGATACACACTCCAGCTGTTTCAAATCTTTTCACTCATAAATCATCTTTTTTACACATTGGATTCAAACCATTTGGAGATGGAATAATCACTTTATTTCCAGACTGATGGGCAGAAACAATTGCTTCTTTATGGGCAATATTTGGGTATTTTCCTCTCTTTGGCTCCAACCCCTACCCAATTCAATGTCTACCCAAGAAACAGAGGAATTTAAATGAACTCTGAAGACTAGTTCACAATCTGGACAGAATTATGCCAGAAGGATGCCGATGGCAAAAAATATTGCAGTTTCAATGGAGTTTCTCTGAAACTTTTAAAAGGAGATTCAACCAGATACTTGGACTTGAATGTAAAGTCAGATTCAAAATTTTAAGATATGTTCCAATAAGGCTCATTTGTCAGATTAAAGATACATTTTAAAAATAACAACCTTTAAGCAGGGTTGCATTAAAATGAGCCAACACTAGTTGAAGCTGCTTTATGCTAACCTGATATGTAGACCACAAATCTGTTGAGCAACATGAAGACAAAGTTGAATCAGAAACCTTAAATCTGCTTTTTTTTCATCCACATGCATGCTGGAAAAATGCATTAAACTTGTGGATTTGTGAGTGATGCCCATAAAATAAAGAGTATTTTTTTCTAGTTCTCTGAAAGGCATAGAAAATACTTCTGTAAATAAATCTGCTTTACTTCTATTTCTAAAATATCTGAAACTTTCGATGCTCTGTGAATAACATAGATAAAAGAATTTAAACCCAGCAGCAGTGAGAGTCTCCAACGCAGAGAGATGCAGAGCAGAATACACACTGAGATCGTCAGCTGACAAATGACAAACTGACCTTGAGTTAAAAAAAATAACCAAAAAGCAATATGTTTAAAGCGGGAGGGAATAATCGATGTGGCCACCATCTCGCCATGAATCTAAAGCGGTCCAACTTTCAGCACCGACTCCTGGCAGCTTTTTCCCGGATTTCCTCCTCCCCTATCCAAGCCATCTCTCACCTTCTCCTTCAGCCCATCTGCTTCTCAGCTTCCCACAACTTTCCGCTCTCTAGCTCCCTCTGTGGCGCCTCACTTCTGGATGTGACCCTCGCTGTCTCACCTCCCTGTATACATTTCATCCATCTCTGTTTAACGCCCTCTTCTCTCTGTTGTGTATGTAACAATGGCGCCAACTCTCCCACAATCCCATCTTTTCTTCACTTTTTTTCTCCTTCGCTTCTTTCTCTCATTTTTTATCACACTTTGATGTTATTATCTAATCTCAGGTATGTTTTAGCTGTAAATCTGAATATTAAAGCAACTTTCTGACATGAAAACACTTTTAATTGTTCAAATTGTCAAACTTTTATAAGCATTACGACGTTAAGTTGCTATTGTTGGGAGGAAAATTATTCAACCAGTAACACAAATACCCACAGTATGTCCAAACTAAGCCTTATTTATGTACAAAATTCAATGCAACATCATTCTAAACAAGAGAATATATGGAAGAGTATACGGGTCACTGAAAAAAGAAAGAATACTGTCATTAATCTTTGAATTGTTACTTTAATCTCAGAATTTTGTGTAAATCTATGTCAAAACCCAAATAAATATCCAGACATTCTTAGAAGTGTGTGAGATGTTGTTAATAATGTGGTTATTTTCATGCCTCTTCCTCATTGGGATTTTAAAGCCTGCGCTTTATGCACACCGTAAGCCTGTCCCAAATTTACTTGGTGGATTTGAGCTAGACTAGATTTGCCTGATGGTGCATAAACAATATAAACATTTGTGATTCTTAGAAAAAAGTCATAATTCAGATAAAAAGGTCAGAATGCTTAGGGATTTTTTTGGCTTGGTGTTGTTTTTTTCAGTGGCCCCTAATCCTCTTCTGTAGGAATGAGGTGTTAAAATGTTGGAATCTTTTCTTTAGATTTTGCAGCCAAAAACAAAATCCAGAGTTTAGACCCTTAAATTATCCCAACTAGTAGCATAAATCATGGATTCAGCAGTTCTGAAAAACACAACATAAAAACCAATGGAACATTTTGCAGGTGACTTTTTAGTGAGGAATAAAAACATGAAAAGAGCAAAGTTCATGGCTAGGGATGCTTGGTGCCAACTGGATGTGCTGCCCCCAAATGGCCAGAAAACGAATGTGTAATGTGGTCCAAACAGCACAAGTGAATGACGGGAACAGCTTGAGGCCATTCAGGCTCTGGCTGATAGCAAAGTTGGCCTATTACAGCTGTACAGTCGCTGCTCTTTCACTCTACAGCTCCCACTCACTTACACTCACTCCCACAATTCTCTTCAGCTCCCTCATTCTCTGTTTTCCCTTCGCTTACCTAACGTCTTTAATGCTCTTATTCTGGCTGTGTGCCTCTTTCACAGCGATCCTACACAGTCTGACAGAGCATGGAAGTTGTTTTTCTGATATTTTCACAGTTATGTTATATATGGACTTACAGAAAGACTTTTATCTTCTTAAATGTGGTTTGTCATTTTCTAAACAAATAAGCATCCAAATCTAGAAAGAAAAATCTTTCTGATGTATTTCTGATTAAAAAAAACAAACATATAGTGATCATTTTAGCTCCTACTGAACATTTTGCGCTTTATTTAGAATTAGTTCAGGTGAGAAAGTAAATGCAATCATTTTTCATGTTTTGCATGTTGCATGTTTGTGAGTCATATGCAACTTTTCCTGACATAATCTGAAAAATAAACTCCAAAAAGAACAACAGGAAGTCTTTTAGACATCATCAACTCTTGCTCCCATTGGATGAGAGGATTCAATTAAATTAAATTAAAACCTCATTAAAGACACTGTATCCTGATCCATAGTAGAGATAAAAAAGAAAAAAATCAAAAGAAGAGAGAAGAAAAAATAACAGTAATCAGAATTACATGATTGTAGATTTTCATTATATTTTCAGATGAGACGTTAATAATTGGTAATTGTAATTAGTTGACTTATCAACAAAAAAATTGAGCTTACAATTATATCTTCCTGTAAAAAAATTAAATAGCCTCCTTATATTAACCTTGTTACAAAAAACAGCAACAAATCTGATGTCAAATAAAAAAGATTTTCAGTGTTTTTTTGTTGTTGTTTTTTTTACAAAATCACATCTGTGACACTCTCCTTAGTCTGTAGCATCTCGGTCACTAAAAGCTGCATAATTTGTGAACGTCAAGGGCAACAACAGTACATCCAACTGGCAAAAACATGATACTGACACAGAGCGTGAATCCATGGTTCTTAGAAATATAAAACACGATTCAATATTGTGTCTGAATAATCCTCTGTTGTGGGACAAACAGATTTTATTAAGGCTACATTTCTGTATCAGACATGTTTTTTTATTGGTCCGATGTAATATAGTTTTAAATGTCATGTTTTTATTAACTGTAAGCAGAAAATCATTACAATTAACAGAAATAAAGGCTTTCAAACATCCATCTGTGTGCAATTAAAACTATGTAATGTGTTACTCTAAGCGATAAAGTTTCTGGAATAAATGTATTGAATGGGTTTATTATATGTGAAGAATTTTGGAAGCCAAAAACCAGATATGATTTTCGCTTCACAGTTCTGCGTGGTTTTGTGTTATCATTGCATATACGTCCTGATTCAACTCGCTGAAGTTTGTAGTTGCAATAAAACATAATGTGGTAAATTCAAGGGGTTTTGCTACTTTTCCAGGCCTTTGTAGATTCATATTATTATAATTTTACTGCTGAATCATAACTCAGGTCCAGTTTCACCATAAATGTATTCCCTACATTTTGTTCCCTCTCTATTCTGTACTATGAGCTCCCTTGTGGACTATCGTTTCCACTTTGACTTTGGATTCTTTCTGCATTTTGCTCTAAACAATCTGGCAGACTACAGGAGGAGAACCAGGTTACTCTGCAAGTCCCCTTTCACTCAGGGTGTGAATAAATAAACACTGTGGGGAAGAAATGAGACAGTGGACATCCCTCTGTGAGCTCCGGCTTCATTCAGAGCTGCAGGCCTGCCTCTTTTTACTCGGCTTTGAAAGTGCTAATGTACTGAGAGGCAACAGAGCTCTGACTGTAAATGTTAGCCTTCACTAAGACTGATTTATACAGACATGCTGCAAAGATTTACCAGCTTTTTAAAAGTTTAAACCTGGTTTATGTTCTCTAACAGAGTGTGGCGCTCTATGGGGTTTATTACTAATTCTAGTTTGAAAAAAATGAAGCCTTTCTTGCATACATATCTATTCCAGAGTCTGAAGAATAGCCATTAAGGTAAAACAATGTCGGTACTTTTACAGAGATAGTGTGCATAATTTATTGCACAGGTGCATCAAGAGTGACAGAATCCTTTTCATCTTGCTGCTGACCTCTGCAGGTGCTGTGGAGCGCAGAGCAGAGATTGGCCAAGCAGGAATATTGATGTCAGGGAGACCTTAACAGTTGCCCCTGTCCTCCAGTAAAAGTGCTGCTGCTTCTGTTCAGCCTCTCCCCTAATTTCACTGACCATTTACACAGACGGGGCCCCTGCATTGGACAGGAGCAACGCAGCAGCGTGAGCCAATATGTTATCTCCTGCCACCCATAATTGAATTTTTAGTTTCAGCACTTCTAAAGCATAATCAAAAGTTGCTTTGGTGTAACTCTCGCAGACTGCTGCAGAACATACGCTTAATGTTATATCTGTTACAGCTACTTTACTGTACTTTACTTTAATACAACTTTTTCTTCTTAAGAAAAAGTCGATTCTTCAGCTTCATTGCCGCAGAGAGAATCCTTAGAGAGAGTAAAGGCTCTCATTTCATCACTTGCCCAAATTACAGGGAGCTATCCCATCATTTTGCATATAGTTTCCTGCTTCTTTTTGGGATGTACGGCAGTGTGGTCTACAAACATTTATGGAAAAATTTAAAGGGAAACTATCTGATATTATTTACGATTTCTAGTGTTTGCATTGGCTTCTTATAGTCTGGCATCTCCATATGATATGAGGTGGACTAACTGCTTTCTCAGGAGGAGTTTCCTACTTGTTCCTCTGAAAGGAAGACTCTGGGCACTTGCTGTAAAGATTAATTCTCACAGCTGCCTTGGGAAGAAGAGGCAGCTGGGGAGAAGGAGACATGAGGAACTCTGCTTACGCTGCTGTAGGTTGAATGAATATATCTGAGCCAGGATCTGCAGATGGGGAGCCTAATCAAACCAATGCAATCCATGAGTAACGACAGAGCTATAAAGGCAAGTGGATATCATAAAATGTGACACAAATACTGCAGACAGGATTCCTTTATTCAAGACTTCATCTTATGTAATCAGAGCAATGGAACTAAGACAATAAAACCGATGATAAATATTATTCAGGAGGTTTATGTTTATGTTTTCTGAGCTTCCCATTAGCATCAGCAGCATGCTGCATCTTTTGCATCTTCTTGGGGTCAGTTTACACAAAAAAAGGCAGATTACATTTACAAAAAGTTACACTTTATCAAAATATCAAATTCTATTTTCCATCACTTAATAAAGGCACAGTCTTTAGTTTAAAATAGGAAATATTTTAGATTTCCAGTATATGCTTTGATGCTCTCATACGTATAGCACATACATGCACAGTAACATCTTAAATTGCTTAATGTTTTGTGGTAGTGAGCTCCATTCATGCTTTGCTCCAAGCATCACTGTTTTACATTCTGACAGAGTGAAACAAACTACATAAACAGAAAATATATAGAAGTATAAAACACTACTTAATGTTGCATCTGAGCAATAGCTAGCTAGCTATCTTGTGCTAAACAAAACAGCTACAATAAAATTCATGCCTCAAAGTGTATGTGAGGTATATAATATTTGCAAAATACAAGATCATTTTGTGAAACAGGCACAAAAACAAGTCACTTTGTCAAAATAGCCTCATTGTACAACAATGTGCTCTTACATCAGGGAGCCCAGCTCCAGTCCTGCCAGTTTTAGATATCTCTGCTCCAACACGGCTGATTCATGGTCCGACTATCTCCTCATCATGCCATGAAGTTCTGCAGAGGTTCTAATGTTAATGAACCATCATTGGACTCAAGTAAGACCAGTGTATGAACTAAAACATGCAGGATACTAACACTTGAGGACTAACTTTGGACACCACTGTTTTACATAAATGAAGCAGAAGCAGAGACTGACAGCAGAACCTCTGTTTATCAGAGGTTAACAGTAAGTGTTAGATCCACTTAACACTTACTTGCAAGCTTTCCATTGTGGTCACCTCTCTTACAATACTCAGTTAGCTCTAACCATGTATAGATATGATACTAAGTGCTAAAGCATAGCTAGATCCTGGTTTAAATATTCTTCATATTCTTGGTCACACAACTATCATAGCTTGATTGAAATAGAAGCAGTTTTAGTTGGTAAATTATATTTTTCTGGGGTAAACTTGCAGATGTTTTGTTCTTGCTGGTGAAAACGTTCTTGCTCAATAGTTGAAACAATCCGAAGGTTTATGTGCCTTTTAATAAATTCAGTTCAGGCAGATGCTGAGAATCAGATCTGCATTAAATACAAAAGATTCAAGAATGTTTGTTTTAAAAATGAAACACATTCCTAACTACATAGCTACCTTCTGTAGTTGTTTCTTCCAAGTATTCTGGTAAAAATTTTAAGCTGTTTAATATGCAGTATCGAAAATTCTTTTGGATATAAAATATTGAAGGACTAAAATACAGGTTTCAGTGGCCAGAGAAGGAAAGCGACAAAAAAAAGGAA
This sequence comes from Poecilia latipinna, assembly GCF_001443285.1. NCBI lineage: Eukaryota > Metazoa > Chordata > Actinopteri > Cyprinodontiformes > Poeciliidae > Poecilia > Poecilia latipinna. The sequence continues at coordinate 12,178 of NW_015114355.1, read as the reverse complement.
AACTCTTGCAAGTTCAACCACAGAACAATACCTAATTTACTTTGCACCCATTTTCAGTTTAACACCTGACACAGTGTTGCAGCCAGAGTAAAGCATTGTCAAACAGTAACACAGATAAAACAGGTGATTATCAAGTTTCCTATAAGAAACCTGCGCAACGGCAAAACCAGGAACAAGTCACCAGAGCAGAAAAACAAAACAACAATCAGTTTCTGAAAGTTGGTCATTTTCATTTTTATCCAAAATATAAAAGTTGATGTTATGAAGAAACCACCAGATGCTTTAAATAGCAGTTTATGATGTTTTAAAATGGTAAATTTTGTGTTTGAGTTCAGCTTGTTTACAGAGTAAATCTGAAAGTTTGGTTTCGGAGGGTGAAGGAAACTCTGAGCTGATTAACATACCATCAGAATATTCACATACTTCTGTTCTTGGTTCAGCCAATAAGCTGCACATTTAAAAGGACTTAACATCACAAATTCAACATTTGAAGACAACAGGGACTGCAAAACCGTTTATAAAAGTATATAAAAGTCTAGTATGTATTTAAAAATGGATGTCTGTTTGACATGATTTCTAAATACAAACACTGAAACTAAATTAACTGCGTATATCCCATCCTCCATCTCTCAGTTTATTGAACAAATTTAGAAAAGCTGTGCTCAGCTTTACAGTTTCTGGATCACAACAATGTCAGCAGGAAGTGCAAGTCACTCTTCTGGTGACCTGACCCCCAGGTGTTTTTGTTTCTGTCTTTTCCGTCGCCCCGCTGACTGAAAGCGGGCCGAGCCAAGACATCCCTAAGAGATAAAGAACAATTATAGTCATTTGTCCTCAATCCAGAGATAGACTGGGAACTGTGTCATTGTCCTATTATCCAAAGGGTTGTCATTAAAACGTCTCACTCATGACACACCTTGAGTCATGATGCATCAGCACAGGATGACAAAAGGCCGACAGAGACGGAAGTGAGTTTTAGTTGCATCTAGCAAATGGGAAGTTGAAAACGTATTTATTAAATAACTAGCAGTCCAAAGCTAAATGCAGTTGCTGAAAAAGTTAGATAGTAGCTGCAGAACACAAAAAGTACTAAAGTAACTCTATAACAAGATAGGACAGCAACACTTCATCATCATAGATACTCACAGAGCATTTTTAAGTCAAAACAAATCTAATCGGGATCTAAAACATCCATTATAGGACCGGCTGAAATAAGACTGAAGAGGTAAGAGGTAGGGTTCTCTGGCCCTTTGAAATAAGATTTGTGAGGAAGAGCTTTAAATGATTTATGGTGTCCATTTCTCCAAATATAAGTGCCTTTTTGCTGGAAACATTTTCCAGGCAAAAAAAAAAAAAAAAAAAAAAAACACCATAGTTGCAAATTACTTTACTGCCCTGCAAAAACAAAACTCACAGAAAATGTATTAGGAATTTGTCAAAGCTTACTTCACCTTCTGGAAGTGAGAACATTTTCAGAGAATAATCCTAAAGGTTCGACTGGTGACCCCGCCTCTCGCCCGAAATGTCTCGTTGGAGATAGGCACCAGCACCCGACCCGACCCACTGGGGACAGGGGGGTAAAGAAGATGGATGGAAGTGTTCAGAGAGCAACACAGAGAACAGCTGATATGTCATTAGTAACTGTCACCTGGTTAAACTTCTGTCATGTAACATGATGGGATTTTTTTAGAGGCAAAACTATAAAACATAAAAACCTGCAATAACCTGGTTACATGAAGATACACAACCTCACAGTAATACTTTAAATTAGCTTTTAAATCAACTGATGTTCAGCATTTAGTCTTCTTGAATTCAAATCTGCCTTCCACTGTAGTGAATCTGTGAAATAAAGTTTAACTATGGCTGATAGGACAATCCTCCTGACATTTTCTCATTTGATAAACAGTGACAGATAATAAAGCCATGATGTGTGGCTTGTGAAGTTACACTGTCAAAAATTAACAACAATTTTCTGGTTTTAAGAAAACAAAAAACAAAAAAAAAAAAACAGGGGGTTCAATAATAAAATCAGACTTTCACCACATTATTAATTTTTTCTAAATGTCACAGTTTCAAACTATTCAGAAATCTAAATATTTAGCTCCAAACATAATGTATAGTTAATGAGCTAAATATTTAATTAGAAAGCTAAAAATGTACCTACGTATTTATCTTTGCCAATTATTGCAGTCTAAATATTTAGCTCACCGACTACATATTTAGTTCATAGAATACATGCTTAACTTGATAATTAAATATTTAGTTTAGAAACTAAATATGTTGCATGATAACTAAATATTTAATTTGTAAACTACATGTTTAGCTTGCTAATTAAATATTTAGGTTAGAGCTAAATATTTTGCTAGCCAACTAAATGTTTATCTTGTAAATTACATAGTTAGCTTGCAAATTGAATATTAAGTTTGAAATCATAGCATTTATAAATGAATAACATGGTGAAAATATGACGTTGACAAAAGGACCCTCTTTCTGTTTTTTGCTTATGACACGATAAGTAAACCAAATTATTGCTGTTAATTTTTGACACCAACTTCTCTAAAACCAAAGAGGTGATTGTTCACTTCAGAAGGAGGAAGTTTGATCTGCAGCCTGTCACCATTAGTGTGGAATGAGTGACGAAGGTCAGCTTTAAGTTCCTGCATGTGAACATGGATGCTGACCTCCTATGGAACTCCAACACCAAGGTTATTGTGAAAAGGCTCAGCAGAAGAATGCTCAGCCTCACTGTCTTCTCCAGTGAGAGCGTGCAGACTTACTCCATATGTGTATAATTCACAACCTGCACCATGGCGCACAAGAAGGCACTACAGAGTAATCAAGATCGCCCAGAAGACGATCTGCCACCCTTTTGTCCCCCTGAAGGACCTCTTCAGAACTTGCTGTCTCCATAGAGAACGCAGCGTTCTGCGGAACCGTCCAGCACTGATTGTGTTTAAGCTGCTGTCCTCGGGTCGCAGATACTGAGTGCTGAGGTCACACACCATTACACTCAGGGGCAGTTTTTACAATAGTGCTATAACTCTAATCAATACCCCACTTCTTTGAAGTGAGCCATGTGCAGTTTTTATTTTTCTGATTTATGGCTGTGCTTTATTTTATTCTGTGCATACTTTTTGTTAAAGCGTTTCTCTATGTATCACCATACATGTGGCAGGTGACAAATTTTGTGGTACTGCTACACATTGTATTTTGTAAAATGATAATAAAGTATATCTTATCTTATTCCCCAATAAATGAAGAAAATCTGGTACAATACAGATCAGAGCTGCAGAATGTAGGGGATATGTAAGTGCAAAACTATTGCTCAAAATTACATGATGGCCTTGATAAGAGGGTCCTACATTTTTCTTTTCTTTCTTCAGCATTACACTATCTCCCCACCGCAACACGAGAATTTTACCATTCCAGGCACTGGAAATATGAATGAGGTTCATGTTACAGTCGTTCCAACTGGCAAAATACATCAATACAGAGAGTATGAATGCATGGTATCCTGCTACATATAACGCTCAAACACTGTTTTGCTGAAGTGTGAATAGTGCAGATACAGCCAGGATAGCTTCTGTAATTTGATATATTGTGTTGCTCTTGTAGGAACATAAAAACTGGACATTCCTCCAAACAGGTGAAAACCTGAGAGTAAAACAAGCAGTCACGCAGACTGGTTGTGTTTCACCAAGACTTTTTTTAAATTTTTTTATAAGCATTAAAGCAGCTTTCTTAAGTGAAGTAAGTATCTCACATTAAGGCTGATTTGTGGAAAATTCTGTTGGGGAAAAAAACATATTTGTTGCCAGCAGGAAAAACTGATGAGAGTGACTAAAATGTTTATGATCCTGCTACATAAGTATTATTGGTGAGTGAGGTTAGTGATAAAGTCATAATTCTAAAGATGTCTCATAATACATAGGGTTATTTCCAATGCCTACACATGAGAATACACATTGCAACAGTTTTTATTAAGGTCTATTCTTAAATGATACATTTGTTTTGGTAAATTACCAAGTTTCGTTTAGTTACCTTCTTTGTGTTTTATAATCCCAATTAATGCTACAGCAGCAGATTAAAATAAATGTTTGTTTCATGCAGTACTGAAAGGGCAAACAATTCTTTCAAAAATTTACTCATCCTTTAGCTAAAAAGCATTCCTCGTTGAGAGAACAGTCCACATTAGTCCAGCTTTGCAAAAATAAGACGTGTTTAAAAAACTTTGGATGACTGGAATCACAACAAACAAAGATGGATGAAGACACCATCTTCTCTATCAGTTATTTGGGAGGCATGCCTGGAAAGAAAACAGTTTTTTGTCACGTCATCACAAACAAAAGAGTGAGAAGTTTGCTGAATACTGCTGTGCCTTTAACTGGGACTGTGTGGTTTGGTTGGATGAGATTAAGAATGAGTAATCCAAGTGAATCTGGTATAAATAAAATGATAAATTGTTGTAAAAGCATCTGATGCCCATTATTTAATTTGGTGAAGGATCTGTTATGATGGGGGTCTATTTATCTTCCATAGGGAACATGGTTAGAGTGCATGGGATTCTTTGCTTTATAAAACAACAGATCATTTAAAGGTGACCTAATACACTTTTTTGCACATAATCATTGTTAAATTATGAGATTTTAGTCTGGTCTGTTTTAGGGCCTCATGTCCCTTTAAGTCCCAATACGCCCCTAAACTCAACTTTTACACTCACATGTGAAAATGGCTGCGCAAGCTGTATATCTTTGAAAAGCATTAGTCGAGCCTCCTGCATAGCCAATAAGAATGCAGCAAGTGGTTTCTGGATGGTACGTCAACAACAAAACAAAAGGTAAAACAAAACATTTGTCTTTTTCAGCAACAATTGTACAGCAAAGTCAGCTGACCAAATGTGCTGAAGGTTGGGTTGCTAGGTAACAGCTACATGTTGGCTGGGGTTGCTAGGTAACAGCACAGTGCCTAGTGATTGTGACTAATCAGGTGGTTTTTGAAACTGCTCATTTTCCAGAGACCAAAAACACTGAATTATTGCAAAAAAAAAAAAAAAAAAAAAAAAAAAAAAAAACAGCTGGGTGTGTTTTTAAACTTTTGTAAACTTTTGGGCTGTTTTTGGAACCAGTAAAGACCCAAAAGGAAGTACAAAAATGCATAATAGATCCCCTTTAAGATAATTACCCCATGGCCTCTGCTAGAAAACTGGAACTGTGTCTTTTAGGAGGATAAGCATCCTAAGGATTGGTCTAACTAAACACACAAACATTTCTACAGACAAAATAAAGTCATAATAATATGAGCATAAAGGCATAATATTGCATAATTTTAAGTTGCAATATTATGACTGTATTCTTGTAATTTCATTTTTTAATTTTCTTAGCATGGCCTTAATACCCCGTCGTACCCAAATGTGGAATTTCCCTTAAAATGTATTTATTGGTTGAGAAAAAGAGTTTTAAAGACTTCTTAAACTGCCTTTTCCAGGTTTGCAGTGGGCCACACTAATCCCACATGTTGGAAATTTCCAGAAAGGATGCAACGTTTGTCAAACTCTTAAAACCTTTGAGGTGTACCACACTGTTCTGTCCTATGATATTTATGGCCATTTGTAACATGAGGCTGCAGAAGCATCTCAGCATACCAACATCCTTGAACTGCCACACTTCTTAGATATTCATAGCTACATGTTGAAGCATCATTGTACTGTCACTTCTCATAAAAGTTCATCACTGCACATGCTCGGAAACTCCATTAACCACGGGGCCTTCAGAACCACTGGTGTATGAGACAAAAATATGTTTTCTCGCATTCATCTGCCAGCAGGAATAACACATTCCCTGAACCTTCACAGCTCGCTCCTCCACATGCACACGGTGCATGAACTGCTCACAAACAAGGACACACGCGCAGAGACAGACATCCAGGGTTTACAGCATGAAGAACCATGCGCAAGAATTCATTTCAGCCTTTATACTTTGTTCTGACAGACTGTGAGTAAGAGAAGAAATTAATATAAAGCCTTGTGATTCACCTGGTCTGCACAACTTGAGCACATTGTTAGACACAATCAAAAAACATGGCTGACATTAGTAGTCACCAAGGTGGAATGATGAACAGAGATTCACTTAAAAGAGGAAAAGATCTGTGCATTCTGTTTCACTTACATTAAGACATAAAATCACTTTTTATTTTAGATTTAGGTCCAGTCAGGAGACTTTCAGCTCCTGAAAGCTCCAGTATGTTTAAACCTGTACTAGAGTGTGATGATATGACTCAAATGCACACTTCTTCCCAAAGTCTATGTGCCCTGGATAGTGTTTATTAGAGACGGTCTATACTTTCTGTAGCAACACTGATAAACGCTAATTGATGGCTTTTGTTATTTGAACTTTTTCTACTGTTGAGAGTGTCAATAAGTGATACATATATTATTCAAAATGGGGTCTAAAGCATTTATTTTGCACTTTACCAGCACAGTTTCAGAGCATAATGTAACTGGTGTGATGAAGAAGCTTGATTTTTAATAACTAAACTTTATCTTTCTGGCAATATTTGATTTTGTGAGTCTCTGGCTATGTAGTGATGTTCCACATAATAATACCACAAAACTTTAAGTCAATATTCCCACCTTTACTGTTTGTCATTATGGATCTGCAACATTTTCTCAGACTCAGATCATTCTCTGATGCAACCTGGAGTTGGATCGTCTGACGTTGACCAGACTGAAGCACTTCAGTACTTTAAATCTACAATCTTCTTCCACCATTTATCTGACTCTGATCCTGAATTATACAACAAAAATCACAAGTTTCAAATAAATCTATTCCAGGAAAAAGCAAAATATGGAATACCTGACAAGTATGCAGAGCAGTACTTGATAATTATTTTAATAAAATCTGCTTATCTAATAAAGACCAGCTGATTGAAGCCAGTCTTGAAATTTGAAGCAATCCATTCACATGAGAAAGCATGTGGGGACAGTAGAAAGAAATAGCTTCCTTTCAACAGGAACATTCAGCACAGAGATCTGCAACTCTCAAAATCAATGCAATTTTGGCTGAGCAAATGTAGATTTATATAATTGTCCTTAAAAAGAGCAATAGATAGCTAAAATTCTGTAGGGGTGACGCTGAATTAACTCCAAGTGTTACTCTTCATTCAGCCAGAAAAAAATGGTAACTCCCAGACTTTTGTCTGGCATCACATTAAAAGGACTTTAATGATGATGTGGTGTCAAATTTAAGCAGTTTAAGCAGAAAGTGTCATTTTTAAGAAACTTTTAATATCCAAAAGTGGAGCATGACTACCCAGGACGCTTTTATTAAATCTAGGGGGTTTGGAGACTCCATGAAATTATATGCAAAACTACACAGTTCTAGAGCTGAAACTGAACAACTTTAACAAATTGTTCATCTGTATAACCAGTAACATTAATGGGGTATTTCCATGCAAAGAGTCCACTACACCCAGTAAAATAATGTTTGATATATTACACAATCTCATACATATGTTCAGGTCCACTTGTAGGACATAAGTGACGGTCACACATGTTTTATTCTGGACTCATTCCCTCAGTCCCATTAGTGTTACCGGTGGTGTCACACTCTGTGAAACGATGTCACCGGCTCACTTCGGGCCTCGATGGCCGCTCCGCTCTGCAACAAATTCAAACGGACACGGACCTCCAAACGGAAGCACGTCCGCCTTCTCGACCATCAAAACACGAGCAGCAGGCTCTCTGCACTTAGCAGCAGCAGCCACTCCTGCCAGATGCCATCAGTTCATTTCTTCACTCCAAATATCCTGGCAAGTTAATAAATGTGCAAAACTCTCCCATCCCTGAAGGGTATGTGAAGGTTTTTTTTTTTTTTTTTGACAGAAAGTTTGCCAGTTTGTCTCTGCAAGCCTGCTTGGAAAAGTCTTGCTGGGTTTTGTGAAAAGGCAGATGCTCGCCTGTTCCCACGACGACAATCATCAGCTGGGCATGGAAGCTTAACAAACACAACTCCAGCCCCACAAGAGAGAGTTTAGCGGAAAAGATGTGTAAAAGGAACGTCTCCTGATTACATGAAGGTTTCAAAGCATTCAGAATTCACATCGTTAGATTATAATTCCATGATTTCACTTTAGGGGGAAGTTATGAGTATTTTTCCCTTCATCGAGGGAATGGATTTTATGAAAATATCAATCATCTTTTCAGTTACAGAATCAGCTGATAATATTTTTTCTTTCAAATTGAAGCTAAATCAACAATGGGCAACACTGATTATCTAAAATAGTTTTTCAGTTTCCTCCTTTAAGGGTGCATGATGTAACTTTTATTAAAAAAAAATATTTTTCTTACATATTTGTTGAAACTGTGACCATGTTGTGGCAGTAGGTATGAGACAGGTAATCTGTGAAAAAAATTTAGCTCCTCTGCTTTCTCCCACTGCTAACTAGAGACAACCAATCAGAGCCAGTAGGAGGGTCTTAGTGCTGTCAATTACCATCTCGTGTGGCGCTGCTCATCCCTCCTCCTTAGCCCTTCTCTCTCCAATGCTACAACTAGCAGAGCCTTCTGTGAATGCTCACGCTAGCTAGCATGGCCACCAATGACGACAAACAGTTTTTCTGTAACAGTAAGTTGCTTCTCCTCCATTAATACATTTAGCAGTGAGTACATGAGATTGATTGACAGTGCTAAGGCCCTCCTCTTTGCTCTGATTGGTTGGTTTTGGTCAGGAGCAGCATATTTCTTCAGATGGCAATAATAGCTCAGGGAGAAAGAGGAGGAAATTGATGGATTCACAGACATAGTGACAGTTTTAACAAAAATGTAGAAAATATTTTTCTTTAAACAAACGTTGCATACTGCAGCTTTAATGTCCAAAATCAGATAAAAGTGAGATGTCCCTTAAACCTGTAAGTTTTAGAAACCCAAATAGAAATTAATTGCTTTGTACCAGACGAAAGTGTTTGAAAAATAATTATTATAGTATAATTAAAATATTAAAATCTCTTCTGAGATAAAGTTACACTTTATTAGAAAAGAAAAGGATTGTGAAATTATAGCCACAGGATCAGATTCAGGTGTTCATGAATGAAGAAGGCAATGATCCAAAATAGACATGGTGTCTGACACGGTTCGGTCAATGTGGAGAAATTTGTTTAGGCAACATTTTAAATCTTGCAGCAGCCTGATTGCATAAACCACATTTGAATGCAAAGTCCTTCTCTGAATGTGTAGCTACTTTCCTGGCAGCTCAGAAAGGCCTCAAGTGCTAAACTGGTGCAAATGCTTGTCTAGCACAAGGTCTTTGCATTTTCACTACAGCAAACTCTGACAATACAAAAAAGTGTTTTTTTTAACACCAACTTTGAGTCAAGCCTGAAAAAATATCTGCTTGTGGGCATAAATAGCAAAAATGTTAAACACTTGAGAGTTTAAGTTTCGGTTTTGCCTGATTTGGGGTTAAAAAGCAGCAGAAACAATGAATTAATGAATTAAAAGTAAAATTTGTTTTGATGTCGACTGTCAGACTTTAAGTAGATAATTACACTGTGTACAGCTGCAGCTGGAGACATAATTTCAGCTCAATCCATAAACAACATTCTTGACACTATTTCTAAACACTATAGTCTACCAGGTGTTAAGGTATCTGGCTTTAAATGTGGTTTTTACAACATGTTTTTGCAACGCTGTAGGTACAGATTCGATAAGAGAATAGTTGACCTGGATTTTGAAATATTCACAAACAGCATTAATAAATTAAGATGCTTGCTTTAGGGCTTCTATTCGCAGGAATGCTGAAACTAATATGATTTGTGCAGTTATGCTGTTTCCAAGCGCAAATTTTCCACAAAAACACAGAATGAAACTATTTTATTTCTAGTGATAAAAGGATGTAGCTTAACTTGGCTCTCAATTTCTGAAAACAAGCTCTTTTAAAAAATCCTGTGAAGAACTGTCCCAAGCAGCAGTTTAACTCTGGTGGTTAAAAAACCCTAAAGGAGGAGTGGAGGGTTGACTTTAACCCTCCCTCACACTGAGACAGAGAAGTGTCACCGACTCATTTCAGTCCAGTGAATCAGGAAAGGATTGTGGTTGAGAGCTAAGCTGATGCATTGCCAGAAAATAATCAATTCAAACTGTTAAATAATAAACAAAACACAATGTAAACCATGTTGGCTTGCGATAAACCTGACTTATATGCCACTTAGGCTATATCAGTGGAGGCATGCATGCTTCAGGGGGAGGTTAGCAGCTCAGGACTAAGAAAAAAACTTTAGAAGTAACTTTAAAAATACTATTAATGTTTTAAAACATACAAGATTTCTCATATCAACAAGAAACAGAAAAAATAAGATGACATGGTAAACAGGAGCAGACAGATGAGCCTGTCCTGCCGGGTGATTTGTTTAGCCCAGCTGAGTTTTTAAATGCAGAACTGCGCTGAAACCTTGAAGGTACAAGAGCAAGATTAACTGTCTGACGGCAGTTTGTCTGTTAACTGTTCACCAGGCATGTCTCCTGAAGGCAAGGTGTCAATCACAAATGCAGAATCGTTTAATTTTGTTTTTGTACAGGTCGTTGTGTTGTCTTATAAAACTCAACACCACAAATGTGTCTTTTCAAGATCTTGCGTGAGAAGTAAAATTATTATGGTGTATTAATAGCAGAAGTGCTTTCTGAGTTGATGCCAAATATTTTTTTCATTCAATATTAGCGGTCTAAGGGAATATAGAAATGCCATTTGATTTCATGTCAAAGTTAAGTTTTTTTTTGTTTGTTTTGGAAAAACATTTGCTGTCAGCAAACTGTTAAATAATAAATGTTAAATGATTTAGTCAGATAATATCTGACTAAATCATAGTCAGATATTAAATCATGGGATCAATAATAGTTACTATTATAGATCCCAGAAATGAAGGTTTGTGCTTTAATCTTGACATCTTGTGTCTGTTAGAGACTTTTACTTTGACGTTGATAAAGAAGCGTTTTTGAATTGCCCTGTTGTGTTGAAAGATTCAACTAATAAGACTTTTTGTTAAGTTAGCTGACAGACTGTTACCTTAAATAAGATTACTTCACCCTTAAATAATTCATCTGGCATTTCGAGTATTTGTCAGAGAAAAAGAAGTTGTGGTAGAGTGACAGAAAAAATACCAATAACTGATGATGATTAACTGATGTTAATGTTGTTCTTTTCTGGTTAAACCTGACCTGGATAATTAAATTCTAAGGCTGCACAATATTAAACAAAATCACAAAAACACATTCTCATCCTTATCTCTCTCTCTTTCTCTCTCTCTCTATAATACTTTCTGTGACCTTTAGCATCTGGGCCCACTCAGGTGTGAGCATCTACTGCATTGGATCTCTGGCTGACTGGCTAAATGTTATACCCTGTCACAATATTGCACCGCAACCTTTCATTTCAGTGACATCAGAAACGGTAGAATTACACACTGTGCTTTTAATGCTGCATCATGCTCAACGTTATCACCACATAACTACATGGATTTCTTAATACAGAATTCTGCTACGAGTGCAGCAGCTGTCATGTCTACCACATAAGCCTATATGCAATTAAAATGAAAACAAACGGTCTGATTAATAATTATCTGACCATCTGGGGGCAATTACAATGCATAAAAAATGAAATAAGACACTGAAAAAGTAACAGTCCGGTCATGAAACTACAGAACACTGAAATCCACCATTATACAAATTTAAACAGGCAAATCATTATTACATTAGAATACTATGAGTGAAATCACAACACTTGGAACATATTAGCCAACAAAAACAAATCTTGATTTATTCAGCAATGAATACAGACGGTTTAATTTACTGGTTCTGCTTTATAAATCTTTTCTTCACTTCAAAAGTTTTTAGATTTAAATATTAAATATTTAACTGTCACATTCTGCACAGCGAACCAAAAAGGCAAACTCTGGTTCACCCAAAAACCTTGGTCTTGGCTCTGTTGACGTGAACTGTGATGCGGTTTCAATGCATATGTGAACTGCAAGCGGACCAGAGAACACTCCAAAAGCAGGAAGCGAACTACAGTGAAGGGGATTCTGGGTAAGTACAACCAAAACAATGACGAAATAGCTTGTGGTGTTTTTCCAAAGATAAAAAAGAAGCCAATAAAATCTGCTGCCACTACATTTTTGTTTAGATTTCATG
>NW_015114354.1:144638-153033 GCF_001443285.1 Poecilia latipinna | reverse complement strand
TCTTGACTTTGGTCTCTGTACAACAAAATTAATACTTGTGATGGCAAGAGGATAATAGTGGGGAAAAAGGGGAAAAGAAGGAGAGAAAGAGAAGCTGTGCAAGAATGAAGGATTCTTTCAACCCTGCACAAGATGCAAATCACTTAAGCTCTGACCGTATTTTTGAGAGTTGATCAGGCTCACTCAGATTCAGACATGATATCCAGGGACCGGTCCAAAAGAAGGATCAACAGCTGGAAGAATCGCCGACTGGCTCTGTAGACTCAGGCTCCTCTTCCAGGGGCTTCTGCAGTGAGCTGGACACGGTGCGAGTCTCCCGGATCTCAGCTCTGGCTGATGTAAGAACTTTAAAAATAGCTGGACACACGTACGACTTTCTTTAAAACCTCTCCAGGGTGCTCTTCGAAGGTTTTAACAGTGCTTCTTCCAAACAACAAAAGAGGAGAGGAACTGTCTTTGTTGGAAGTTGACTCTAAAAGACAAGGCTTTTTTTTTCTTCTCAGGTCCCTTTATAGTGGGTTCAGTTCTTATCTGATCAGCTCTGATGTATTGGGAGGGGAGGAAAAGAGGAAGAGAGAGAGAGACACAGGGTGATGTTTGCAGCACAAAGAATGTTGGAAAATGTGGTCTAATCACATCTTCTGCAATGACACTTGCACACTACATGGAAGTGTCGTGTTTTAAGTGGACTCATATGCAGAGAGGCAGAGACGGTATAATGGAAAAAAATAACAACGATGAAACAAAACTTACAATCAGTCAGAGAAAAACACAAAGAGCAGGAACCAGGAAGGCAAGGAAATGAAGACGATGGATGGAGGAGAGAACAAAAACACGGCACAGGGAGTGAGGGAGACACAACAGGGGAACTAAAGGCAACAAAGAATAACTAGACACAAGGACTAAAACATAATAAACTAGATTTACTAACTAAGGACCAAACTAAAGTGAAACAGAAACGAGGCTAAGCTAATCAAAACAAGAAGGCTCTCCGTCAGTTTGGGGGTCCTGAGCTGAAACACAACGATTCAATTCCCTGCTAGTGTCGTTGACATCGACGACCTTAACAAATCTCCAACAATGTCAGCTTGTGCACGGTTTTGGTCACACGTCTCAAGGTTATGAGTTTCTTTAGATCTGAGTGGGGAGGTGGATTTAATTACTGTAATGTCGCTGTAGATGTTAGGAAGACAAAACCTTCAGCCACCTCTTCTGTTCCAGGTAGGTTCTTCTGGCTTCACATGAATGTGCTCTTTCACTTCTCTCTCTTGTAACCAATGTAGGTTAGTTTTTCTAAATCCAGGCCATAGAGCGATTGAAACATGTGACAGTCTGAAGAGAAAAACGGAAGCTGAAAGTAAAGAATTAGATCATTTTAGGTCAGGATTTTCGTTGATAACAGAAAAGCAAAGACGGGCCATTTTTTTCTGTTCAATGCTTTTTTTTTATAATAAAACAAGACTTTTTTACAAACTGACTGTCGTCAGAGTTTTACAAATCTTCACAACTTAGTTAAACAAGCTTAAAGAGAAACAGGCAGGCATATGTATATATATATATACAACACAGACCATCCACTTCCAATACAAAAGTGACAAAACAAAATATAAAAAAATATCACTTCAGGGACTTGCAGCATTTCAGAATCCAGTATTTACGATAAAAAATAATAAAAACAAGCTTTTACACTTTAAGAAAGTAAAATTACACTTTAAATAAAGAAAACACTCAATTGCACTCCTTTATACATTCATATAACTGACCAAAAAAAAGAAAAAAAAAAGAAATGTAAAACAAACCAGCTTTACTGTGTAGCATTCCAGAACAAATGAAAATGGACAGCTGAGGAAAATAAATGTATTTCATTATGAAATCAAATTCTTGCTCTCAAACAGCGAGAAAGCTCTAATAAGTACAAATCAGAATCTTCAGCCTTTTTTTGGTTTTGTTTTTTTGTGAAGCAGCCTCTTGTTTACATCTTAACTAGATCTTAATTTTTAACAGACTCTGGTTAAAAAAAAAAAAAGAAAATATTTCTAGGAAACAGATGTGAGAACACATTAGCTGTGGGGGTTCTTTTCTTCCTGTTTCAGGCTAATTAGATTCATCCCTACACACATTGAGACTTTAGATCCTGGATGACAACATTTGCCTGTGGGATTATTTGTAGAGCAACAAAATACGTTCTGTATGCATTCCTTATTCCTCTGTACTCAATGTGCTTTGCTTGGTATTTCCTCATCCAACACCGTTCTCTCACAAATGACGTTTTCCTCTGCCCAACGGCTGCTGTGTTCTTTTGCTTCGTATGTATCTTTTCACGTGTTTTCAGTCGGATAACGCATTTGTGTTTTCGAAATGCTGTCGGCTGCATAGTTTCATGTTTGCGCGTCTCACGACTTCATTCGTTTAGCTGCTTGTGAGCTTTGAAGCACGACTCATCCTGAAACATGCTCATGAACATCTTCTCGTACTTCTTGTGCGCTGACGTGGTCCCTATGATGCGGCTGATTTTCTTGAGGCTTTTGACGAGATACCGCGGCGCTTCCTGGCTGCGCAGCACCCTCAGGCTACGAGTCAGACCTTTGGCTAGATCCAGGTTGTAGTTTGCAGATTTCCACAGGTGGAGGATCTGCAGCAGGTACTGCCTGGGCAGGCAGGTGGAGACCACGGCCTTCACATCCTGCTCCTGGACCTTTACTCCCGGCAGGCTGTTGGTCACTTTCATGAGGTCGTCTACGGTCAGGTTCTTTAGAGCGTTGCAGCGGGAGACCTTACGCTCACAGTGGTTCACGCCTGGGGAAAATGCAGGGACAATGTTATTATGTAGAAGTGGCAGTCAGAAATAAAAGTGTGCAGCTACTTCCATATTTTCTTGGCTTTCCTGGTTTTGTTTTTTTTTTTTTTTTATTTAGCTACAAAAATAGCTTCAAGGAAAATTAAAAACCACCTCTAAAAAATTATATTAAAAAAAAAAGAAGTCTTTTTTTTATTTATACTTTAGTTATTAAGTTGATCAAAGCAATCTAAGGATTTTTCATTTCTAAACCACATCTTGCTGTTTCTCTGTGGCATGAAACGTACATTTCTCCTAGCTGCTCGGTAAACACCGGAAAGAAAAAGAAAATATTTCCCACAAAAAAGGCAAATGTATGATTATCTTCAGAACTGAGCAGTGGTTGCAACAAAGCTGCTCCTCGTCTAAACTTGTCCACGCGGCTTGATAGTCAATAAAACGTTTCACTGGTCACTGTTTTCGATCCTGGTCCATCCTGGTCCAAAACAATGACCAGGATTCCATTTTTTTTCCCCACAAACATTATATGAATTCCACAGCAACCAGTCATTTTAAGATATCTGTCCATCTCTACACCAGGGAAGTTAATGATTAGATATGAGACATGTTTCGAGGCTTCTAATCCATACCTTGTATGATGCCGTACAACTTGTCCTTGTTCTGCTCTCTCCATAGCCTCAGCAGGTGCAGGACCTGCTGCTGAGGAGAGCACACCTTCTTCAGCCTCTCCAGGCTCTTGAGATCAACCTTCTGTCCAGGGAGATTCTCGAGGATTCGCTCCAGAGGCACCGAGGACAGTCGCAGCGACGCCAGAGACTGGAAAACTGCTTCTTCACACAGAGTCGCATCTGGGAGGAATTATAGGAGAGAAAATATTCGTGGATTACGATATACAGCTACTGGATGCTTACCTGCTAAATATTTGGAGGTGGTCTTCAGAAAAAAAAAGAAAAAAGGATGAAGAGAAATGGGAAAGTATTCTTCAAAATACATTTTTCATACCAAAAATCATATTACTGTTAAGCTACAAATTATTCCTGACAGATTTATACTTGAAATAAATTTCTTTCAGTCATAAAGTTAGATCTGATAGGAAATTAGACGTCTTACAAAATTTGATATAGAAATATTAACTGCTTTTATTCACATTTGATTTTTAGAAATGGCACATTAAAAATGACATGCACTCAGCTAAATATCAGTTAAATAAATCACTGGGATTTAATTCATTGACATATCAGTAATGAAGCCTTTTTTAAAAAAAAAAAAAAAAAAAAGGCTGGCCAGCTTTTTGCACATAGGATCTTTGTGGATTAGCTTCAAGGCTGCTGACTATGGAAGGTCTTCTTGACATCACCCCAGTCTATACCTCTAAAATATTACTTCCAGTTAGAGTAAACATGTTCAAAAAATGTAATTTACTTTAAACCAAAAATTTGGGGAGTTTGAATAATTATCCTGACTCTGAACATAATAGATTTCGTTAGACTTTTTTTTTTACTCTGCTCGTGTTCTTACGTGTTTTTAACACATCATACCATTTGGAAAAACCACTCAGTCTTGTGTCTAATGAGGGAAACTAAAATGTTCCAGCAGCACAAAACTGCAAGTGTGAGGCTACAAAGAATACCTTAAAAGGCAAACTAAAAATTGCAAACAGCAGGGTTTGTTCAACTAAATTTGACTATTATAAAAATGCAGCTGTTCTTGTCACAGAGGACAGTCCCAATTTGCATATGACATTCAGAGCTGAAAGTAACCGGAAACATTTTTCTGCTTAGATTCATGAATTTGAGCAGGTCATGAAGCGCTTCTGTGCATATGTGTGGGTTTCTGATCAATTTGCAAATATTAAGTTTCCGGAGTGAGCAAAAAAAATAAATAAATAAAAAATGTTCTTTTGCAAACCTAGCGGTTGATTTTATATGAAGAAGGCATTTGGCTCGCTTCTCTCCTCCCCTGATGATGTAAGTGTGGTTTTCAGTCATGGCATCCTGAAATCCCTCAAAACTTAACAACTTTGGGAACCACCACTGATCTCAGTTTCACATTTTTCTTCAAACTGCCCGACCGATGCAGGATTAGCTGCAGACAGTTTGTGGCTATGTGCTTTAAAGGAAGACAGCTGGTGAATGAATGTTTGAGGGAAGCATCATTCTGGTTGAGGACTGAGAGTTTTGTGAATGATCTTCCAAATATTCTCCATACGGTGCAGGAGTGTGCCGGGGTCTGGACTTGTGAGTGATTTCTAAAGCTGCAGGAATTCAGTATCATATTTGAGGCTTTGCCTTTTTAAATATATTTAAGCATCCATGATAGCTGTAGTCTGAGTAACAAAGCCCCAAAAGCTCATTTTGTGTCTCATTTTGAGTCAGTTTCCTTTGTTATTGTGTTTGAGGATGTGACAGTTAAATGGGTAATTGATCCATCATGGGGTCATTCTGAATTGAGCGCCATAAACATTCATTGCAACCCTTTGTGGGTCTCTCTAGAGCTGGTTTTCAGACATGCAAGAATTAGCAAAGAAAGCCTGGAATCTGGAAGAGAAACCGGACTGAGGAAATCCCCCGCCTTGGGGAATGAAATTGACCACAAGTCTGAAATAGCTCAGCTCGGAATGATTTTAGGTTGTTGACAATTGAGGTCTACTCTAAGCGCTCCTACATATGCATGTGTAAAGGAGGGACGTGCTGGATATAAACTAACCCCTTGCTGGAATCGTTCTAAAGCTTTTCACATCCGTTGTGGCCTCTATGTTCTCACCATTGTGGCACAGAGTGTGATGCTGGGAGCAGTCCTTGATGTCAGGAGAGCCACACAGGCTGTCTGAAGTGGACGTTCCCCATCGCAGAGTCTTCATGCCGTAATCAGCACAGAGTCTGTGCGGCTGACACGTGGAGGAGCCTCCAGCAGAGAAATAACCATCCGGACAGTGTTCACACACGGTGTCGCTTTCAGGCGTACCTGCAAGACATCCACAAATAATTGTTTGGATTTCAAACTGACAGGATGGATTCTTTCCCTAACAAACAATGAGCAACCTCAAAAGGCACCCATTTGACCTGTTCACGCTTTTTCATGTTCCAACCTCGATTCTTGTCATCTATTAATGAGATTTCATGTGTGCAGTCAGTCATCACGTAGCTTACAGTTGTGCAAGTGGAAGAAAAATGCGGAGCGAAGAGAGAGAACTCGCAGCAGTTTGGCACTGCTCTGTCACATAAGAGAAAGCAGGCGAAATATGACCAGCAATTTTGCACTGGACATACAGTTGCCAATAAAATTTCATTATATTGGCTTGGGCATACAGATCTATCAAATGTACAGTCTTTTTCAAATGCAAAAAAAAAAACTTTAATAATGTGGCCCTGCAGTTTTATACTGGCATCCCTAAAATCTAAGGGGAAATTAAAGGTTTTCTCCACCACTACGTGTCAGTCAAACCAAGTTTCCTACCAATCCTTATATGACACTTCATCAGAACAAAACTGAACTTAAGTGTAACAGAAAACCAGCACTGTACGGCGATCTGAACACTCCATCCCTCCATTCAACTTAGTGGCGTTAGCGTCACGAAGCATCCTGCGGGCGATATTTTCTCAGAAAGAATGCTGAAACTGGTCAAAGTTGGTCAAAGCAATGCGGAGCAATCCCAGAAGAAAATCTGTTACAGACTGCAACAGAATCATACAACCAGAGCCACAATGGACAGGGTTAGATCAGGCGTTTCCAAAGTGTGGCCCTCTAAATGATATTGTTCTGCCCCTGGCCACAATTCATGAGTGGAGTAAATACGGCACAACAAGAAGTATTTCTCTTTTAATAACTATGTTTGTGCTTTTGTGTAGTTTTGTAGTAAGAAGAACCCAAGCCTCCCTGGCTCCCAAATGATTACACTCGGCTAAATACAGAAATACTGACTCATCTCCTTTTCTTGTTAAGAAAAGGCAAGAAAAGAGATTGCCAAAAAAACAACAACAAAAAAAAAACAAAAAACAAAGTGATCCACCTCCTAAAAATGTTAATTATTTGCCTATCTTGTTAGGAGTTAATCAGGATTTTAATATTTTGGATCAACAGTGATTTACTGATTTTTTTTTTTCTGTAAAGAATTGTCCACTCTGTTCGTTTCATTAAAATTCTGCAATATTGACCAGATTAAAACAAATCATAAGAAATGTATTTTTTTTTTTTTTTTTACTTTTTTTTTAAAAGGTTGCTTTTTGTGGCCTCTGTGTGCCTGCCTATGTCGAAACAACGGGCAACGCACCACTGCAGGTGTTTCACACAAAATGCCCTGCGGAGCACTTAGCTGAGCCAAATGAAGTTTCAGTAGCTTACTTGGTAACCTTTCATCTATAGCCGCCGTTTTCAGTGTGTGAAAATCTCCTCCCTCGTGAAGATCAATTAATCTGACGTAGTTCTAGGAACCAAGCCCGCAAACATGTGACCATCAATCAAAGCCACGGGTAACTGTATGAAAATGACTCAGACATGTCTTCCTCATCACACCCACATAGTTTCTATAACTTGTAATGTATCTGTAGTAGCAGTTTCTATATTACCACGTTGAGAACATGACACGTGATCATCATGGTTTTACATAAAAAATATCAGGAAAGGGATGCCGACTAGATATCTATTTTTTTTTCTTTTCTTTTTTTTCCACATTTCATGCAATGCAGTCCTAATGCCATTTTCCTATCTTGCAAAATGAAAATCTGTTGCTTGAAACTCCAATTACAGGTGCTAATGAGGGATTCCTGGTTGGTAATATTACAATAAATGGTCTTAAGATTCTGGTACTTTCCCCTGCAGATCACATGACTACCTGACATAACAGACACAGTGGTTTAATCACTTCCTCTTTTTATTTTAAAACTTTAACCAAAGAGTTGAAAGTGCGTGGGAAGGCACCGCGCTCTTATCTGATATAACATCTTCATTCGTTTCCCGCTCACAAGGCATGCGTGTTCTGGCTTTTACTATTACGCAAAAACAAGAAACCACCTGCAGATATGCATACGGAAAATAGTTCCTGCACTGATGATGACAAAGCATGTACAGTACAGGCTTGTGAATGACACAGATGATTTAAAATATACGCTGACATTGACATGTTTTTCCTAAAAATGTAATTTTTGTCAAATTTTTCTTTTATGCTTCATAGATGTGTTTTAGAATAAACTCTAAAAAGGTATTGAAAACCCTTTTATGTTTTCTATATACAATTGCTTCTGAGATGTATATGCTTAACTAATTCTTAAAAAAACAAAGAATCTGCATAAATAATGACCCAGTGAAATGATGCTTTTCCAGAGAAAGTTTGTAAAATTGTTAAAATGAAAACATTAGATCGATAAGTACTTACACCTTATGCTATCACACGCAAACTTTATTGGGACCCTTTTGTCCTAGTTTGAGATTATTCAACATGACTTGCACTGCTTCTGCTTCTTTCCATTAATTTCATAGTTTAGTTTATGGTTCTGCTTTCATTGTTTGTTTGTCTTTATATATATATATATATATATATATATATATATATATTTATATATACTTTGTTTTTTTTTGTTTTTTTTTTTCTTTTTTTTTTTT